>NW_026262960.1:300000-545302 GCF_025434085.1 Hippocampus zosterae
AGACCTTACCAGGGAGGCTGAGGAGTGTGATCCCTCTGTAGTTGGAACACACCCTCCGGTCCCCCTTTTTAAAAAGAGGGACTACCACCCCGGTCTGCCAATCCAGAGGCACTCTCCCCGTTGACCACGCGATGTTGCAGAGGCGTGTCAACCAGGACAGCCCCACAACATCCAGAGCCTTGAGGAACTCCGGGCGGATCTCATCCACCCCCGGGGCCTTGCCACCGAGGAGCTTTTTAACCACATCGGTGACTTCAACCACAGAGATAGGAGAGCCCACCTCAGAGTCCCCAGGCTCTGCTTCCTCAAAGGAAGGCGTGTTGGTGGAGTTGAGGAGGTCTTCGAAAAACTCTGCCCACCGGTTCACAACGTCCCGAGTCGAAGTCAGCAGCGCCCCATCCCCACTGTACACAGTGTTAGTGGTGCACTGCTTCCCCCTCCTGAGACGTCGGATGGTGGACCAGAATTTCCTCGAAGCCGTCCGGAAGTCGGCTTCCATGGCCTCACCGAACTCTTCCCACGCTCGGGTTTTTGCCTCGGTGACCACCGAAGCCGCGGTCCGCTTGGCCAGTCGATACCCGTCAGCTGCCTCTGGGGTCCCACAGGCCATAAAGGCTCGATAGGACTCCTTCTTCAGCTTGACGGCATCCCTTACTGCCGGTGTCCACCAGCGAGTACGAGGATTGCCGCCACGACAGGCACCAACCACCTTACGGCCACAACTCAGATTGGCCGCCTCAACAATAGAGGCACGGAACATGGTCCACTCGGACTCAATGTCCCCCGTCTCCCCCGGAACATGGGAAAAGCTCTGTCGGAGGTGGGAGTTGAAACTCCTTTTAACAATACATTTAATAAATACTTTAATCAACCGTGATCTCACCATGTATTATAATTCATTATTTTAAACGTAAGAAACCATATATCACAAACATATCAAGTCGACCCGAACAAAAGAACTACAACTCCCAACGGTCCAAACCGGAAGTGGAGCGCCGGCATGATTAAGCCCAGCTGCAACGCAATGTACTTCGTTCAAAATCAAATTACGGCTGGACAAACATGAAAACTATGCATAATGAGTTAAATAAAGACACCACTGTTTTAACAACACTTTAGCCCACGCTGTTTACATTGCCGATTGCGAGCGGTAATGACTGTGATTACAAACAAAGCACAACGGACATAATGCAAAGCAGACAAACAAAGCAACCGGTCATGATCAATCTAAAGCTAACTTTAGATTTCTGTTAAATAAAAGTACAAGCGTAGCTTATCATTGGGCCATGCCGACGAAGAAGCGAGTGTTTTCACTAACGCAACATAATGCGACTCTGCTTTTTATACCTCGCGCGAACGGTCGCCTGTCAGTGGCAGCTTCGCCCCTCTTAAAGCGTCAGGTGAATCCAACAGTGGCTGTCAAATGGCTTGACTTAGGATACCAACCATTACCAAGATAGCTCCTCCATTTCACTAATGGAGTCTTCCCTGTGGTGCCAACACATGCCAAACCAGTTGCTGTATTGCATGTTTTGCCTAAAGCAGTCTTCCTCAACTGGCGGACCGCAATCCACGACCGGACCGCTGACCTCCTCTGCCCGAGCCTTCTCTGTCCAGACCCACGGCAAATTGTATCAAATAAAAAATTATCAAGTGATTTTTATGTTATACATTTTATATGTTTGGACTATAATCTGCGCATTACCGCGATCGCTTGTTAAAATTATCTGTTGTATTTGCGTGCACCAACAAATGCAATGCAGAGGACCGCAGCAGCGCGACTTTGTGTGTATAATGTTTGACTAACTGGAGACCCTGTCTGAGGAGGGCATGTGGCGATAACGATGCGCTGATTGGCTCCTCTGAAATGAAGGTATGCCCACACATATGCGTTAGCATTTACGATGCCCTGATTGGCTCATTTGAATTTTAGGTGCCCATACCTAAGCGTCAGCATATACTATGCGCTGATTGGCCCATTTGAATTTACGGTGTGCCCATACCTAAGCGTCAGCATATACGATACGCTGATTGGCTCATTTGAATTTAAGGCGTGCCCATACATAACCGTCGGCACGCGTCTATCCCAATACACACGCGTTTTGGCAAGACTGGTGAAAAGACGCTACCTCCGTTCTTGGCTAACCTGCCGGTTGATCTCTTCCGCGTTCGCTCGCTCCCTTCACGGAAGCGCCGCCGCCGCCGCCGCAGCAAACGCAGTGGTCAGCTTGTGAAGCTAAAACGGAATCTGAGACAAACTTCGATCGCTCCGGCGTGGTGTGCCCTCGACCCCGTCGCCTCGTGCTTGCTAACGGTCGTTGGCTCTCCCAACGCGCCTTTCTCGCACCCCGGCGCGCCCCGGCCCCCGGACCCCGAAAGCAGGATGCGAGGGGGGACGGCGGAGGCGACGGCGGCGGCGCCGGCGACGTTCGAAGGCGGCCCGCGGGGAGAGGCGCGGGGCCGGGATGGCGTGAGGGGGACGGGCGTGTGGGGGGTACGGTGCCGGTCGTTGGCCGGTAGCCTGCTCCCCCCCGCCCCGACCGCGAAGCCTTCGAACGTCGCCGGCGCCGCCGCCGTCGCCGCCGGGTACCCAACCCAGCGAAACCTTTTGAGGGAATTCCCCCTCGGCGATTGACAGAGGCAATCCCCCCGTTGCTACTTCCACAAGGATCGCGTTGTTAAACGCCCGGTCGCTGACGAACAAGACCGATATTCCGAGGGAGTATTTCCTTTCTATGACTTGGATTTTCTGTGTCTTACGGAGACTTCGGCAGGTACTGGTGAGTACAACGCTTTGATTGAATTGTTACCACCTGACTGTGGTTTCCTCGATACCCCGAGGACATGTTATATTATTAAAATCCCCCATTAAGAGGATACGATCATATCTCAGCCTGATTTCCGCAAGAAAGGTTGAAAATTTGCTTTAAAAGTCTTTGTTGTATTTATGAGGACGGTAAATGACAGCACAAAGCACCGGGAAAACACGACCTCTTCTGATATATTTTTAAGGGGGAGAGGGGATTTGAAAAGAGGAATTGATATTTTTGTTTTCATGTTTAGTATTTATTTTGGTAAAATTAGTGTTTTGTTTTTGTTAAAGTAAGGGAAAAAACACAACTACTGTTTAACAAAGTTAAAGTAAAAATGTCTTATTTCCCTGAAAGGGCTATTTGTATTATTAAGCAGGCACAACTTAACAAAATAAAAGAGTTCCTGTGCCTCAACACAATACCTCTCATTATTTGCTGTGTACTGGCAAAGTGAATAATTGTTATTTTCATGCACCCCATTGGCCGTGTTTTATGTTATGTGTTGTGTTTATTATTTTATTTTGTTAAGCGCTTTGTTACAGCTGCGGCTGTTGTGAAAGCGCTATATAAATCAGCATGTATTGTATTGTATTGTATTGTATTATTGATTTGTTGTGAGGAGTGTTGATTTGTATAAGCTTGGCTTTACCATACTAAATGGGCATATAGCCCTGCTACCCGTGATTCCCGTGCATGGAATCGGACCTTGGTCTTATTAAAAAAAACAAAAGTGGACCTACAGCATTTTTAGTTGATGACCACTGGCCTAAAGTAACCAACCATTAGATCATGCTGCAACAGCGGATAGAGGTTACCTTAAAAAGAAAAAAAACTTCAGTAACTTTTTAATGCCTTTGAAAATTATACATTTTTTAAAAAGTATTTACAGTATGTGAACTGAATAAAAAAGTTACTCATTAAGGTCAAAGTAAAATTATATATAATATGTTGTGGTCACTTAACAGTCCTGAGGTCGGTTGTTAGAATCCGAGCTTGGGCCTCCAGAAGTTTGCATGCACTCTCCATGTTTGTTGGGATTTTATGCCAGTACTCTGGCTTCCTCCTGCATTCCAAAACCACACTTTTTGGGTTAATTGAAAACTAAACAAATCCTTAGGTGTGAATGGATGTTTGTCGATAAGTGCCCTGCAATAGAGAGGCGACCAGGGTTTATCATGCCTATCATCGGGATTGAGCTGGGATAGGATCCAGGTCACCTGTGACTCTCATGAGCAGTATAGAAAATAGATGAACGAATGTTACAGTTGTTTCCTTCAATTTACACACCTTAGGCAAGTTATAAAATCATTTCCAGAACGTTAAAAAAAAAATGGTGTTTTTAACACAACAAACACAGTTAAAATGTATCATACAGTATATTAAGAGAGAAATATCACCAAATAAAAATATTTGTACTCATAACGACTCACGACGGCGATGATGAAGCAGCCATAACACAGTACAGTCCTGTTACAAGGCTGAAATAAAGGTGTTTTCTTTGTAAAAAAAATATGACCAACCTGGTGTTGAAATTGACCATTGAAAATGTCAAGTATGCATGAGCATATAGTACGTCTGCATATAAACATAGTCTCTGTGCTTTTGCATCGGTGACTTTTTTGTTGTTATATTTCTCACAAACATCTTTTTGGTCAGGTGTTGGCTGCTTGTGTTTTTTTTTTCTGTTGCAAACCCGTGTGGCTCCGCCATTGTTGTTTTGGAACTGCAGTGCATCACCATGTCAGCAAGCCACCACTCTGTTAACATTGTATTCCATAGGGAAAGGATGAACGCTGAAGTAATCAGCAATGTTTGTGCTGTATCTCAAGAACACAATAGTCAATCAGGGACTGTATATATTAAAAAAAAAAAAAATCCTCCTCTCACCCACCCTCGGGTGCTGTCTGTCCCTCATTCAGCTCGGGTCCTCTACCGGAGGCCAGGAAGCTTGAGGGTTCTGCGCAGTATCCTTGCTGTTCCCAGCACTGCACATTTCTGGACTGAGATGTCCGATGTTGTTCCCGGGATCTGTTGCAACCACTCATCATCTAGTTTGGGGGTCACTGCCGAGTGCTGCGACCACCACAGGCACGACTGTCACCTTTACCTTCCAGGCTCTCTCCAGCTCCTCTCTGAGCCCTTGGGATTTCTCGAGTTTCTCGTGTTCCTTCTTTCTGATGTTTCCATCACTTGGGACCGCTACATCCACTACAACGGCCTTCCTCTGCCCTTTATCTATGATCAGGGTATCTGGTTGGTTCGCCATTACCATCTTGTCAGTCTGGATCTGGAAGTCCCACAGGATCTTCGCTCTGTCATTCTCCACCACCTTCGGAGGTGTTTCCCATTTTGACCATGGGGTTTCCAGTCCATACTCCGCACAGATGTTTCGGTAGACTATGCCACCCACCTGGTTATGGCGTTCCATATAGGCTTTCCCTGCCAGCACCTTACACCCTGCAGTTATGTGTTAGATCGTCTCAGGTGCCTCTTTGCACAACCTACACCTTGGGTCTTGGCTGGTGTGGTATATCTAGGCCTCGATGGCTCTGGTGCTCAGGGCCTGCTCCTGAGCAGCCAGGATGAGTGCCTCTGTGCTGTCCTTCAGGCCAGCCCTCTCTAGAACTCTGATAGGACTTCTTGAGATTGGCCACGTCAGTTATTGTCCGGTGGTACATCCCGTGTAGGGGCTTGTCCTCCCACGATGGTCCCTCTTCCAGCACCTCATCTTCTGTTCCCCATTGTCTGAGACATTCTCTGAGTACGTCATCCGCTGGTGCCTTCTCCTTGATGTATTTGTGGAGCTTGGATGTTTCATCCTGGACAGTGGCTCTCACACTCACTAGTCCCCGGCCTCCTTCCTTTTGGCTTGCGTACAGTCTCAGGGTGCTGGATTTGGGATGGAACCCTCCATGCATGGTAATGAGCTTTCGGCTCTTAACATCCGTGGTCTGAATCTCTTCCTTTGGCCACCTTATTTTTCCTGCAGGGTATCTGATCACTGGCAAGGGCATAGCTGTTTATTGCCTGGGTCTTATTCTTGCCATTGAGCTGGCTTCTTAGGACTTGCCTCACTCGCTGGAGGTATTTGGCCGTAGCCGCTTTCCTTGTTGCCAGTTTGAGGTTGCCATTGGCTTGTGGTATACCGAGGTACTTGTAGCTGTCCTCAATGTCTGCTATTGTTCCTTCAGGGAGTGAGACCCCTTCAGTGCGGACTACCCTTCCTCTCTTAGTCACCATCCGACTACATTTCTCCATCACGAATGACATCCCGATGTCGCTGCTGTAGATCTTGATTGTGTGGATCAGGGAGTCTATGTCCCTTTCGCTCTTAGCAAACAGCTACATGTCATCCTTGTAGAGGAGGTGACTGATCGTAGCTCCATTTCTGAGGCGGTATCCATGGCCTGTCTTGGTGATACTTGGCTTAGGGGGTTCAGTCCTATGCAGGACAGCAGTGGGGAGAGTGCATCACCTTGGTATATGCCACATTTGATGGACACTTGGGTAAGTGGCTTGCCATTGGCTTCAAGTGTGGTTTTCCACATCCTCATCAAGTTTGCAACGAAGGCTCTTAGGGTCCTGTTCACCTTATACACATCCAAGCATTCAGTGATCCATGTATGTGGCATCGAGTCATAGGCTTTCTTTTAATCAATCCAGGCTGTGCACAGGTTGGTACATCGGGACCTGCAGTCTTGTGCGACTGTTCTGTCAACCAGGAGCTGATGTTTGGCTCCCCTGGTATCTCTACCAATGCCCTTCCGTGCTTCGCTCTGGATCAGCTCTGTTGTTAGGACCCTGCCACTGAGCGTACACTTTCGCAGGTTGTGTTGCAAACAGCCTGTTTATTCGTCTGGCCTCATTCTCTTTCGTGTACCGCTTTAGGCGGCTGGACAAGGCTTGGAGCCTTTGTTTCGAGTGCTTCATATATGGTCATCTGGATGTACCTCTCAGGATCGGCCTTTTCATCACACCTCTCTGGACCTCAGTCAATTGACTCACATCTTTCCGAGCCGCCTTGATCTTAGCCTCCAACCGTCTTTTCCATGGTCGGTAATGTATCTCATGGCTTCCATGGTTGCTCTTATAGCCAAGCATCTCAAGGATCACTGATGCTGAAGCGTATATCAGTTCATTTCCGTGATCGTTACGGTAAGGATCGCCCTCAGTGCTGCATTCACACTTTCCAAGAGACTTTCAGGTGGTACTTCACATAGCCGTTGTAATCGGATTCTAGGTTTCCCAGCTTTCATTCTTGCCATGATCTTAGCTTTCAGGTCAGTTGCTGCCTCGCTCAGCATTTCATTCATTGGGGCTGGCCTCCCAATCTCATCATCTGCATTCACTCTGGTATGAACTCCTCCTCTGATCTGGCAGCCTGGGGCCCCTCACCATGGAACCTGCGTTGTACCTCATCAATCTCAAGTTGTGACAGCAGTTGCCGTTTGTGGATGTTGGAACACTGAGTTACGAGTTGTTTCGTGGCCACCCGTGACTGTGGGTTTCGAAGTAACCATTTAGCCCACATTCTCTCCATGTAACCTCTCTGACTAGGCTTGCTTGAGTAGTAGCATTCCAACAGAGCCATGTTATTGCATCTTGCCCATCTCTGCTCCATTTTTCATCAAGGTGCTCTGGTTCCCCAGCACCTGACGCAGACCTTGTTTGGCCGGGCGACGTCTGAGCTGGCATGTCATTCATTTTATTGTCTCTCATCATTGTATGAGGTACGCATTAGCGTGAAGGCTCTTGCCCAAGGACCCACACTGGATGGTGTTATGTGCTCATTTTTTGCCCCAAGTGGGGAGCGGAGGGACGGGCGCTGGGGGGGGGGGACCATCGTGGTGGGGCGGGCCCCTACGCGGGATGTGCCACCGGACCGTGGCTGAGGTGGCTGATCTCAAGAAGTCCTATCGGTGGCTGGAGGGGACTGGCCTGGGGGACAGCGCAGGGGCGCTCATCCTGGCTGCTCAGGAGCGGGCCTTGGGCGCCGGAGCCGTCGAGGCCCGGATGTGCCGCGCCGGACAGGACCCGGGGTGTGGGTTGTGCGGGGAGGCGCCTGGGACGATCCGGCACGTGGCTGCGGGGTGTGGGATGCTGGCAGGGGGGGCCTGCGTGGAGCGCCATGGCCAGGTGGCTGGCGTGGTCTGCCGAGGCATCTGTGCGGAGTGTGGACTGGGGGCCCCGGGGTCGGAGTGGGGGGCACCTCCGAGGGTGGTGGAGGGTGGCGGAGCGGGGATCCTGTGGGACTTCCGGATCCAGACTGGCGGGATGGTGGTGGCGAGCCAGCCAGATGTCGTGGTCGTGGATGGGGGGCGGAGGAGGGCCGTTGTGGTGGATGTGGCGGTCCCAGGTGGTGGAGGCATCGGGAGGGGGGAGCATGGGGGGCTCGGGGGGTACCAGGGGCTCGGGGAGGGGCTGGGGAGGGCCTGGGGGGTGGGGGTGGCGGTCGTGCCTGTGGTGGTCGGGGCGCTCGGGGCAGTGACCCCCGGACTGGATGGGTGGTTGCGACAGATCCCGGGACCAGCGTCGGACATCTCGGTCCGGAGGTGTGCGGTGCTGGGAGCGGCGGGGGTACTGCGCTGGGCCCTCGGGCTTCCTGGCCTCTGGTGGAGGACCCGAGCTGAATGAGGGACGGACACCACCCGAGGACACCTCCTATTGGCTCCATGATAAGAGCTCCACCCAGCAAAGAATTAACCCTTTAAAACCTGATTCTGAGCTTTCACAATTATTTACCGCCATTTGCGTAATATCTACAGTATACAGAAGGAATCAAGCAATTTTTACCAATGTATCTGTAGGTGATGTTTATTTATTATGTACACAGAGATAAAGAGTAATGGCACAGCTCTGCAGTATCTTTCCACTTTTATATATGTATGCTATACTAAATAAAATGAATAGGGCACCATATAATGCAACAGTTATGCAACTCCCTAAATAATGATGTGAATTTTCAGTTGTTGCTAAATCAGTTAGGATGTTATAATTTGTGGTGTAGATGCGAATTTAGGAGAGCAGGACAATATATCGCATTGCAATTGGAGCAGCAGCTTGGTTGATGATGTCCCCAAACCGGCTCATCTATTATATTTGTCGTGCAATACAATGAAAATGAGCACAATTGCAAAACATAGGCTTCTTATATTTTAAAATAAAATAATCACATGTTTACCGTTCTGGGGTTTCTACAATCATGAATGGAGGCATTATTTACAGCAGGTTGATGTTGTTGTTGTTGTTGTCGACCCCACCCGTGCCCCGACATTGGGGGACCGGGCCCTCACTCCGTCTCCCGGATCCCCAGACCCCCCTCCGCCGCCCAGCGGGCGAGCAGGGCCGCCACTCCGCTTGGGTTTCGCCAGAGGTCCTCCGGAGTCAGTGTGGTGGGTATGTTTGTGCAGGTGAACAGGTGTTGTGTGTCGTGCACTTGCGTGCCGCATAGCGCACAGAGTGGTGTTGGGTGTGTGTCCGGTGTAATGTTGTGTAGGTAGGAGTGGAGGGCTGGTGATTTGTTGGTTCGGAGTTGTGCTAGGAGTTGTCTGGTTCTGTGTGGTAGGTCTTGCTCTGATGGGTCTATTTCTGGTGCTGGTGCATGTATTACTTTGTTGTGTTGTCTGGTGTCCAAGTGTGTTTGTACAAAGTGGGTGTGTATGTCTTTCATGTTCTGTTTTATGGTGTCGTTGTTGGTGTCCTGTGGTGCTGTGTCTTTGTTGTGTGTGTAGTTGTTGTTGTGGAAGATTGTTTGTTTCTTTTGTCTGGGTGGTGGTGGTTGTTGAGTGAGTGGGTGTAGTGGGTGGGTTGGGTGTTGGGCTTTTTGTCTGATTTGCGATGCGTGTAGTTTTAGATGGGTGTTCAGTGGGAGAGTTTTTGTTTCCTCATGCAAGTGTTGTATGTTTGTGTCTTGTGTGCATCCTGTTGCTATTCTGAGTGCTGTGTTCTGTGTGGTCTGGAGTTTTGTCTTGTTTGTGTCCGATAGTGTTGGTGACCATATAGTGTTTGCGTATTCGAGGCGTGTGAGTGTGGTTGCTTTGTATGTGGTGAGTATAGTTTCTTTGGATTTTCCCCAGTGAGTGGTTGTTAAGGCTTTAAGTATTTTGTTTGATTGCTTGGCGCGGGTTAGAGTGTGTTGTGTGTGTTTTGAGAAGGTGAGTTTGGGGTCCCATGTTAATCCCAGTATTTTGGGTTCGCGGACTGTGGGTAGGGTGGTGTTATCTATTTGTAAAGTGAGTCTGTTGCTGTATTCTGCCGGATCCGGTGTGAACAGAGTGGTGGTGGTTTTGTCTGCGTTGAGTGTGAGTTGGTTCTGTTTTGTCCAGTTGTATATGTCGTGGAGATATTTTTGTACTTGTTGTTGTGCCTGTTGTGGTTTGACATGTGTGGATAGAATGGTGATGTCGTCTGCATATGTAACTGTGTGTACATTTGGAGGTGGTTGTGGTAAGTCTGCCATGTATATGTTGAATAGTGTTGGTGAAAGTACTCCCCCCTGTGCTACCCCCGTTTTCGTGTTTCTATGTTCTGATGTTTCCCCCCGGTATTGAGTGTATTGTCTGCGTCCCCTTATGTAGTTGAAGATGTATTTGATGATGATGTTTGGGGTGTTAGTGTTGTTGAGTTTGTTTGTGAGTGTGTGTAGGTTTACCGTGTCAAAGGCTTTGGACATGTCTAGGGCTATGGCAACTGTTCGTTGTGGTGGTTTTTGTTGATTGAAACCTGTGGCTATGATGTTGTGTATGTGGTGTAGTGCTGTGGTTGTGGAGTGTTGTTTTCGGAAGCCGTGTTGGTGAGAGGGTAGTTGAGTGTTGTTGGTAATGAAGGGTAGTATTACCTTTTCCATTGTTTTGGCTATTGGGCTGAGTAGTGCTATTGGTCTGTAAGATGGGCCGAGTGCGTGGTTTTTGTTGGGTTTTGGTATTGGGATTATTTTTGCAGTCTTCCATATTGCGGGGATGGTGTTGGTGTTGAGTGATGTGTTGTAAGTGTGTGTGAGTAGTGTTATTGCTTTGGGGCCTAGGTGTTTCAGATGTCTGATGTTTATGTTGTCTGGGCCTGTGGAGTTGTTGCTTTTGGAGCGTTGTAGTGCTTGTTTGACTTGTTGTTCTGTGATGGTTATGGGCGTGGTGTTGAGTTTTCGTATTTTGCGTTGTAGTTGTCTGTATGTTCTGTTGGTTTTGTGTTGTATTATGTTGGTGAATTGTTTGTTGAATGCTCGTGCTTTCTGTTTGTTGGATATTGCCGTGTGTTGTCCGAACTGTATTGTGGTGTTTTCTGGTGCTTTTTGTTCTTTGTTAGATAGTCTTGTTACTGTGTTCCAGAGTATGTATTGTTTGTGTCTGTGGTTCCATGCATCCGTTAAGTGTTCTTTCCATAGCTCTTGTTTGTGTTTTTGGATTTGTGTGTCTATTTCTTTGTTTAGGTCTGTGATGCGTGGGTCTTGGTGGTTTTGTTGTCTGATGTCGTTTCTTTGGCTGATGAGTGTTCTGATGTGTTGTGGTAGGAGAAGTGATTTGCTTCTTTATTTTTCCGTGGGGTATGTGGTGTTTGTCTGCTGTAAGTATGAGGTTTGTGAGCATGGTGTTGGCTGTGTGGATGTTGTCAGGTATGGTTATGTTCTCCAGTGCTGTTTCTATTTCAGAGGTGTATCCTTCCCAGTCTGCTTTCCTGTAATTTGTGTAAGTTTGAAGGTGTTGTTGTAGGCGGAAAGGAGCACGCGTGTTGTGTGTGATTTTGATAGGAAGGTGGTCTGAACTGAGTGCGTGTATTGTGGTCCATGTTGTTCTGTTTGTGATGCTGTTGCTGGCTGTTGTGATGTCCGGTGATGTTGGTTGTTGGTTGATGTTTGTAGGTTTTCTGGTAGGTGTGTTTGCGTTTAGAGTGATTTGTTGGGAGTTCTGTAGTATGTCTGCAATGAGGGTGCCTCTGTGGTCGTCGTAGGGAGAGTGCCATTGTGTTGAGTGAGCGTTGATGTCTGCGGTTAGAATGGTGTTGTTCAGCGAGTTTATGTATTGGAAGGTGTTGGTGATGTCTGTGTCTTCTGTGGCGTGGTCTGGTCGGGTGGTATCTCTGGGGGGTATATACATGTTGCATATGTGTAGTCTTTTGTGGTTGGTTATGTGAATCTTTACGGTTTGAATTTCTGTAGTGTTGGTGTTAATGTTGTTGGGGATGTTCATGGGAGTGAATGTGACTGATTTGTGAATGTATGTGAGCAGTCCTCCTCCTCCCTTGTGTTCTCTGTCTTTCCTAATGCTGGTGTAGTTGGTGAGACGAGGTGTGTTGTGTTGTTTTTCTAGTTTGGTTTCTTGTATGGTGATGATGTCTGCGTGCTGTTGTGAGGCGAGTTCTTCTAGTTCTGTTTTCTTGTTTTGGATGCCGTTGATGTTTATTTGTAGTATGGTCAGTGTGTGTTTGTTGTTTTTGTTGGTGGGTGTTGTTCTTTGTGGGTTGTTCGGGGGTTGTGGTGTTGGGGTGTTTGTTGTTTGCGTGCGTGTTCTGCATGTCCACGTGTTTGTGTATTGGCGGGTGGTGATGCCGGAGCAATGTCTGTGTATCCAGTGTGGGTGTGTTGAGTTGCATCTGAGTGAGGTTTGTCTGCGTGTGATGATTCTATTGCAGCTATTGCAGGTCCAGGTTTGGGGGGGTGGTCTTGTGTTTGTTGTATCTCTGTTGGAGTTGTCTGTCCGTGTTGCGTTTGAGGGTAGTGTTGGTGAGGCGAGTGTGTTGTTTTGGTCTGTTTGTGCTCTGCTGCCTGTTGGTGTCCTACGAGGTGTTGTTGTTCGTGGTGGTGTTTTGGGATGTAGTCTGCATTTCCATGTTATGTTGTATTGTCTAGTGTTTATGTTTGTGCAATGTTTGTGTACCCAGTGTGGTGTGTGGTGGTTGCATCTGAAGGATGTCTGTCTTCTTGTAATCTGTTGTGTGCAAATGTCGCATGTCCAGGTAGTTTGTTGTGTGTGTGTTTGTTGCGTGCGTGAGAGTGTCTGTGTGGGCCCCGGATTTGTCTCTATGTCCCCCGCCTGGAGCAAAAGGTCCGCCCGCCACCCTGCCAGGTTCAGGGGGCGGTTAGCCAAAAAAAAAAAAACGGCCGTAAGGGCACCCCGTTCGGGGTGCAGGGATTGGTTCCTTGATTTGTCCCCCCGTTCGGGGGGAACCCTCCAACTGCGAGTAAGCCAAGGAGTTTGGAGGTACAGCAGGTTGACAGCAGTGTGATCGAGCAGATTAGATAGAGTAGAATTTGAATGGGGCTTCACTGATTTATTTCATACAATTCATATCTAAAACACAGTTGAAAAATATTTGATTGTTAAAATATTTAAATACAAGAACTATATCAAGAAATTAACAAAACATAGTTTTTTTTGTTAGGAGAAAAGTCTAAAAACATATCACAAATGACAAACGTTGTGCCTCTCCTCCTCCTGTTCTTCAATGAAGCTGATCACCCTCCAGCTCCCGTTAGAAACATCGTGCTGCTGAAGGTGTGCCGGCAGAATGGTTGTGATACAGGAGGTGCTGTGGACTCTCCCAGAAACGAGGACCTAGTTTAGTTGTAGATCCAGTAAAACATAGTGCAAATGTGACATTATTTATAATGCACAGTTACAGTCTTGTGAATATTAAAAAATGTACTTCATGTAATGCAGGAAGCGAATATTTCAAACGAACTAAGGCAGCAAACAGTAAGAGCAAAATCGTGTTCCAAACATTAACTCTTTTTTTAAATGTCAATTAGCTTGTGAGTAATAAGACAAAATGTGACTGTCAGACAGAGAACTGTCAGAGCAAACGGCAGATTTTAGAAAGTCCTGCCGAAATAAATCTGCACCCGACTGCGACTGTCAGCGTTGAACTGCCGCCATTGCTGTCAAAGTCAGACACATCTCCAAAATTGTTGGAGCAAATTTTTAAGCAGGCTTCATCTTGATAAATTGACCACGTATTTGACATTTACACCATAACGTTACCGCCTAAAATAATCGTAAAACAAAATTTTGTGTAACAACAAGAGTAATATGTACCCCAAAAGCTTTCAAAGTGTCTGAAAGTTTTCTCCTCCGTTTTTGTTGGGGCTTGGCTCGAAATGCATCATGATTGGCCGCCCGAAGTCCACGTGTCTGTCGGACGTGCTCTCATTGGTCTACAATACCATCACGGACGAATAAATACTCAAAGGGCTTGCCAGGCAAGCCCTTTGAACCCTTTAAATACTCAATGGGCTTGCCTGGCAAGCCCTTTGAGTATTTATTCCATATTGCCCACTAGTTCACTAGTAAGGTCATTTTGACGCTTACTAGTGAACATGTAAGGCCATAAATGTGCCCACTAGTTCACTAGTAAGATCATTTTGAGGCTTACTAGTTGACATGTAAGCCACAAAACGCCCGCTAGTTCACTAGTAAGATAATTTTGAGGCTTCTAGTGAACATGTAAGCCACAGAACACCCACTAGTTCACTAGTAAGATCATTTTGACGCTTACTAGTGAACATGTAAGCCACAAAACGCTCACTAGTTCACTAGTAAGGTCATTTTGACGCTTACTAGTGAACATGTAAGCCACAAAACGCTCACTGGTTCACTAGTAAGGTAATTTTGACGCTTACTAGTGAACATGTAAGCCACAAAACGCCCACTAGTTCCCTAGTAAGATCATTTTGACGCTTATTTATGAACATGTCAGCCACAAAACGCTCACTCGTTCACTAGTAAGATCATTTTGACGCTTACTAGTGAACATGTAAGCCACAAAACGCCCACTAGTTCACTAGTAAGGTCATTTTGACGCTTACTAGTGAACATGTAAGCCACAAAACGCCCACTAGTTCACTAGTAAGATCATTTTGACGCTTACTAGTGAACATGTAAGGCCATAAATGTGCCCACTAGTTCACTAGTAAGTTCATTTTGAGGCTTACTAGTTGACATGTAAGCCACACATCGCCTACTAGTTCACTAGTAAGATCATTTTGAGGCTTACTAGTGAACATGTAAGCCACAAAACGCCCAATAGTTCACTAGTAAGATCATTTTGACGCTTACTAGTGAACATGTAAGCCACAAAACGCTCACTAGTTTACTAGTAAGGTCATTTTGACGCTTACTAGTGAACATGTAAGCCACAAAACGCTCACTAGTTCACTATCCATCCATAATAAGATAATTTTGACGCTTACTACTGAACATTTAAGGCCATAAATGTGCCCACTAGTTCACTGGTAAGATGATTTTGACGCTTACTAGTGAACATGTAAGGCCATAAATGTGCCCACTTGTAGTGCTAGTGACATTACACTGTACTTGCATTAAATGCAAATAAGGATGATTACGAAAACATGTAACGGTATCCTATTGGCTGTACGTTTCAAAATAGTGTCATCCCACCAGTCAGGGCTCATGATTTTGGAAATTCTGTGCCCACTTAGTTTTTTAAAACAACAATGGCGGACAGTGTCCTGAGACGTATTCGGCGAAGGTGCAGGGCAATAGAGAGTGCCTGTCATCAAGGGTCTGCCGGTGAAAGTGAAGCACGCGCGATAAACATTTCAATTGCTAATTTAAGAAGAGTTAGTGACCAGTTTAGCGCTGATACTATTCAAAGTTTGATTCAAAGTCCAATAGATCTCCGATCTGTCATCATTGCAGGACCCACTCCTAATGGTGGACGTGTTTGTTCCCATGTGGCACATCGTTTGCACACAGGTAAAATGGCTACCATTTTTTTGTCATTGGTTTTTCGTATGTATTTTTATTCGAACTACACACGGGTTTTACTGACGACTTGCTGTGACTTACCTTCTATCACCCTGTCAAACGTCGTTTTATACCAGTGGTTTTCCTGCAAATCAGTAGACTATTAAGTAACGCGATGGCTGTACACTTTTAAGCAATAACTAGTGATCTTTTAGTTATTCAATTATAAGTTTGAATTATTTTTTTCTTGAGTAAAATGGTTAGAGAAAATAGCTGCTCGTGGTTTTGAAGCTGCATATACTTTTATGTACATCTGTGTCTATATGCCTGTACTGTATACAGTATATAAAAAACACGTAGTGATTCGTTTGCTTGAATTCCTTAATCCTTTTATTTCCATACTTTAGGTAGACGAGGAAGACCAGCACTTGACATTACAAGTGATCAAATTGAAATGCTCCCCACTCAGGGCTTTACAGTGAGAGCCATCACTGAGATGTTGTGTTGTTCCTCTTCATACCTGCATAAAAAAATGAAGTTTTTTCAGATTTCAGCCAGAAATAGATTTACTCCCATTCATGATGTTGACCTGGAAGAGCATGTCAGAAGATTGCACAGCCAATTTCCCAGATCAGGCTCGGAAGCAAGTGTTCTGCTACATACTCTTGTCCCTTCATGTATATATCATTATATTCATTGTGAAAGTGTACTTTCTTTATTGTGTTGTTTTATGAACCTGTTGCAGATGATGAGGGCATACCTGCGTGCTGATGGTATTGTAGTACAAAGAAAAAGAGTTCGAGAAATCCTCAACCGTATTGAGCCAGCTGCTGCAGCCCAGAGATGGAGCCAGACTGTGGCTAAAAGAACACACTATGTGCCATTCCCCAATAGTTTATGGCACATAGATGGGCATATGCGTCTCATTCGGTAATAAGGGATCATCTTATATTTGTACTCGTGGGAGCATTAGAAAGCCATATTGTATGGACAGCACAGATTAAATTGAATTTTATCATTTGTATATCCAAGTTACACAAACTCCAAATTGCCTCCATGTAGTCTTAAGTGCACAGCAATACCTTCTCTACCGAGATGATATTTCAAACAAGATATGAAACTTGATTGTTTTCTTGTATTTAATCATTATTCTTTTCATGTTTGTTTTACAGGTGGGTGTTTGTGACACATGCCGGCATTGATGGGAATTCCAGGCTAATAACGTACCTTCAACTGGAGCACAGACAACACAGCTTTGACAGTGTTGAAATATTTTGTCCAAGCCACCTGCCTGTATGGGTTACCCTCCAGAGTAAGATCCGACCATGGTGGTGAAAACACTGGTTGCTCTTTTAATGAACCTACTGCAGGGTCAAGACACCAAAATTATTTCTAGCTCCAGCCAACACCCCCTCACAATTTACTCACACCTCCCATGGCCTGATTATCCACCAACAGGGGCCCTTTTTGGATTATCATTTTGGCATAGGAACTTTCCTTTCCTATCCTAACCGAGTGAGATGAGCCGGTAGCACCTGGAGCAAAGATCGTCTAAATTTTAATAATGCTTAGGAAAGGTTCTGACCATCCTTTACGAAAGGAAAGGAGATATATTATGCAGCAGGAATATTTAAAGGGGAAGTCTTTTTTTATGTTGTTGTTGTTGTTGTTGTCGACCCCACCCGTGCCCCGACATTGGGGGACCGGGCCCTCACTCCGTCTCCCGGATCCCCAGACCCCCCTCCTCCGCCCAGCGGGCGAGCAGGGCCGCCACTCCGCTTGGGTTTCGCCAGAGGTCCTCCGGAGTCAGTGTGGTGGGTATGTTTGTGCAGGTGAACAGGTGTTGTGTGTCGTGCACTTGCGTGCCGCATAGCGCACAGAGTGGTGTTGGGTGTGTGTCCGGTGTAATGTTGTGTAGGTAGGAGTGGAGGGCTGGTGATTTGTTGGTTCGGAGTTGTGCTAGGAGTTGTCTGGTTCTGTGTGGTAGGTCTTGCTCTGATGGGTCTATTTCTGGTGCTGGTGCATGTATTACTTTGTTGTGTTGTCTGGTGTCCAAGTGTGTTTGTACAAAGTGGGTGTGTATGTCTTTCATGTTCTGTTTTATGGTGTCGTTGTTGGTGTCCTGTGGTGCTGTGTCTTTGTTGTGTGTGTAGTTGTTGTTGTGGAAGATTGTTTGTTTCTTTTGTCTGGGTGGTGGTGGTTGTTGAGTGAGTGGGTGTAGTGGGTGGGTTGGGTGTTGGGCTTTTTGTCTGATTTGCGATGCGTGTAGTTTTAGATGGATGTTCAGTGGGAGAGTTTTTGTTTCCTCATGCAAGTGTTGTATGTTTGTGTCTTGTGTGCATCCTGTTGCTATTCTGAGTGCGGTGTTCTGTGTGGTCTGGAGTTTTGTCTTGTTTGTGTCCGATAGTGTTGGTGACCATATAGTGTTTGCATATTCGAGGCCTGTGAGTGTGGTTGCTTTGTATGTGGTGAGTATAGTTTCTTTGGATTTTCCCCAGTGAGTGGTTGTTAAGGCTTTAAGTATTTTGTTTGATTGCTTGGCGCGGGTTAGAGTGTGTTGTGTGTGTTTTGAGAAGGTGAGTTTGGGGTCCCATGTTAATCCCAGTATTTTGGGTTCGCGGACTGTGGGTAGGGTGGTGTTATCTATTTGTAAAGTGAGCCTGTTGCTGTATTCTGCCGGATCCGGTGTGAACAGAGTGGTGGTGGTTTTGTCTGCGTTGAGTGTGAGTTGGTTCTGTTTTGTCCAGTTGTATATGTCGTGGAGATATTTTTGTACTTGTTGTTGTGCCTGTTGTGGTTTGACATGTGTGGATAGAATGGTGATGTCGTCTGCATATGTAACTGTGTGTACATTTGGAGGTGGTTGTGGTAAGTCTGCCATGTATATGTTGAATAGTGTTGGTGAAAGTACTCCCCCCTGTGGTACCCCCGTTTTCGTGTTTCTATGTTCTGATGTTTCCCCCCGGTATTGAGTGTATTGTCTGCGTCCCCTTATGTAGTTGAAGATGTATTTGATGATGATGTTTGGGGTGTTAGTGTTGTTGAGTTTGTTTGTGAGTGTTTGTAGGTTTACCGTGTCAAAGGCTTTGGACATGTCTAGGGCTATGGCAACTGTTCGTTGTGGTGGTTTTTGTTGATTGAAACCTGTGGCTATGATGTTGTGTATGTGGTGTAGTGCTGTGGTTGTGGAGTGTTGTTTTCGGAAGCCGTGTTGGTGAGAGGGTAGTTGAGTGTTGTTGGTAATGAAGGGTAGTATTACCTTTTCCATTGTTTTGGCTATTGGGCTGAGTAGTGCTATTGGTCTGTAAGATGGGCCGAGTGCGTGGTTTTTGTTGGGTTTTGGTATTGGGATTATTTTTGCAGTCTTCCATATTGCGGGGATGGTGTTGGTGTTGAGTGATGTGTTGTAAGTGTGTGTGAGTAGTGTTATTGCTTTGGGGCCTAGGTGTTTCAGATGTCTGATGTTTATGTTGTCTGTGCCTGTGGAGTTGTTGCTTTTGGAGCGTTGTAGTGCTTGTTTGACTTGTTGTTCTGTGATGGTTATGGGCGTGGTGTTGAGTTTTCGTATTTTGCGTTGTAGTTGTCTGTATGTTCTGTTGGTTTTGTGTTGTATTATGTTGGTGAATTGTTTGTTGAATGCTCGTGCTTTCTGTTTGTTGGATATTGCCGTGTGTTGTCTGAACTGTATTGTGGTGTTTTCTGGTGCTTTTTGTTCTTTGTTTGATAGTCTTGTTACTGTGTTCCAGAGTATGTGTTGTTTGTGTCTGTGGTTCCAAGCATCCGTTAAGTGTTCTTTCCATAGCTCTTGTTTGTGTTTTTGGATTTGTGTGTCTATTTCTTTGTTTAGGTCTGTGATGCGTGGGTCTTGGTGGTTTTTTTGTCTGATGTCGTTTCTTTGGCTGATGAGTGTTCTGATGTGTTGTGGTAGGAGAAGTGATTTGCTTTTTATTTTTCCGTGGGGTATGTGGTGTTTGTCTGCTGTAAGTATGAGGTTTGTGAGCATGGTGTTGGCTGTGTGGATGTTGTCAGGTATGGTTATGTTCTCCAGTGCTGATTCTATTTCAGAGGTGTATCCTTCCCAGTCTGCTTTCCTGTAATTTGTGTAAGTTTGAAGGTGTTGTTGTAGGCGGAAAGGAGCACGCGTGTTGTGTGTGATTTTGATAGGAAGGTGGTCTGAACTGAGTGCGTGTATTGTGGTCCATGTTGTTCTGTTTGTGATGCTGTTGCTGGCTGTTGTGATGTCCGGTGATGTTGGTTGTTGGTTGATGTTTGTAGGTTTTCTGGTAGGTGTGTTTGCGTTTAGAGTGATTTGTTGGGAGTTCTGTAGTATGTCTGCAATGAGGGTGCCTCTGTGGTCGTCGTAGGGAGAGTGCCATTGTGTTGAGTGAGCGTTGATGTCTGCGGTTAGAATGGTGTTGTTCAGCGAGTTTATGTATTGGAAGGTGTTGGTGATGTCTGTGTCTTCTGTGGCGTGGTCTGGTCGGGTGGTATCTCTGGGGGGTATATACATGTTGCATATGTGTAGTCTTTTGTGGTTGGTTATGTGAATCTTTACGGTTTGAATTTCTGTAGTGTTGGTGTTAATGTTGTTGGGGATGTTCATGGGAGTGAATGTGACTGATTTGTGAATGTATGTGAGCAGTCCTCCTCCTCCCTTGTGTTCTCTGTCTTTCCTAATGCTGGTGTAGTTGGTGAGACGAGGTGTGTTGTGTTGTTTTTCTAGTTTGGTTTCTTGTATGGTGATGATGTCTGCGTGCTGTTGTGAGGCGAGTTCTTCTAGTTCTGTTTTCTTGTTTTGGATGCCGTTGATGTTTATTTGTAGTATGGTCAGTGTGTGTTTGTTGTTTTTGTTGGTGGGTGTTGTTCTTTGTGGGTTGTTCGGGGGTTGTGGTGTTGGGGTGTTTGTTGTTTGCGTGTGTGTTCTGCATGTCCACGTGTTTGTGTATTGGCGGGTGGTGATGCCGGAGCAATGTCTGTGTATCCAGTGTGTGTGTGTTGAGTTGCATCTGAGTGAGGTTTGTCTGCGTGTGATGATTCTATTGCAGCTATTGCAGGTCCAGGTTTGGGGGTGTGTGTCTAGTGTTTATGTTTGTGCAATGTTTGTGTACCCAGTGTGGTGTGTGGTGGTTGCATCTGAAGGATGTCTGTCTTCTTGTAATCTGTTGTGTGCAAATGTCGCATGTCCAGGTAGTTTGTTGTGTGTGTGTTTGTTGCGTGCGTGAGAGTGTCTGTGTGGGCCCCGGATTTGTCTCTATGTCCCAGGCCTGGAGCAAAAGGTCCGCCCGCCACCCTGCCAGGTTCAGGGGGCGGTTAGCCGAAAAAAAAAAAACGGCCGTAAGGGCACCCCGTTCGGGGTGCAGGGATTGGTTCCTTGATTTGTCCCCCCGTTCGGGGGGAACCCTCCAACTGCGAGTAAGCCAAGGAGTTTGGAGGTACAGCAGGTTGACAGCAGTGTGATCGAGCAGATTAGATAGAGTAGAATTTGAATGGGGCTTCACTGATTTATTTCATACAATTCATATCTAAAACACAGTTGAAAAATATTTGATTGTTAAAATATTTAAATACAAGAACTATATCAAGAAATTAACAAAACATAGTTTTTTTAGTTAGGAGAAAAGTCTAAAAACATATCACAAATGACAAACGTTGTGCCTCTCCTCCTCCTGTTCTTCAATGAAGCTGATCACCCTCCAGCTCCCGTTAGAAACATTGTGCTGCTGAAGGTGTGCCGGCAGAATGGTTGTGATACAGGAGGTGCTGTGGACTCTCCCAGAAACGAGGACCTAGTTTAGTTGTAGATCCAGTAAAACATAGTGCAAATGTGACATTATTTATAATGCACAGTTACAGTCTTGTGAATATTAAAAAATGTAGTTCATGTAATGCAGGAAGCGAATATTTCAAACGAACTAAGGCAGCAAACAGTAAGAGCAAAATCGTGTTCCAAACATTAACTCTTTTTTTAAATGTCAATTAGCTTGTGAGTAATAAGACAAAATGTGACTGTCAGACAGAGAACTGTCAGAGCAAACGGCAGATTTTAGAAAGTCCTGCCGAAATAAATCTGCACCCGACTGCGACTGTCAGCGTTGAACTGCCGCCATTGCTGTCAAAGTCAGACACATCTCCAAAATTGTTGGAGCAAATTTTTAAGCAGGCTTCATCTTGATAAATTGACCACGTATTTGACATTTACACCATAACGTTACCGCCTAAAATAATCATAAAACAAAATTTTGTGTAACAACAAGAGTAATATGTACCCCAAAAGCTTTCAAAGCGTCTGAAAGTTTTCTCCTCCGTTTTTGTTGGGGCTTGGCTCGAAATGCATCATGATTGGCCGCCCGAAGTCCACGTGTCTGTCGGACGTGCTCTCATTGGTCTACAATACCATCACGGATGAATAAATACTCAAAGGGCTTGCCAGGCAAGCCCTTTGAACCCTTTAAATACTCAATGGGCTTGCCTGGCAAGCCCTTTGAGTATTTATTCCATATTGCCCACTAGTTCACTAGTAAGGTCATTTTGACGCTTACTAGTGAACATGTAAGGCCATAAATGTGCCCACTAGTTCACTAGTAAGATCATTTTGAGGCTTACTAGTTGACATGTAAGCCACAAAACGCCCGCTAGTTCACTAGTAAGATAATTTTCAGGCTTCTAGTGAACATGTAAGCCACAGAACGCCCACTAGTTCACTAGTAAGATCATTTTGACGCTTACTAGTGAACATGTAAGCCACAAAACGCTCACTAGTTCACTAGTAAGGTCATTTTGACGCTTACTAGTGAACATGTAAGCCACAAAACGCTCACTAGTTCCCTAGTAAGATCATTTTGACGCTTATTTATGAACATGTCAGCCACAAAACGCTCACTCGTTCACTAGTAAGATCATTTTGACGCTTACTAGTGAACATGTAAGCCACAAAACGCCCACTAGTTCACTAGTAAGGTCATTTTGACGCTTACTAGTGAACATGTAATCCGCAAAACGCCCACTAGTTCACTCGTAAGATCATTTTGACGCTTACTAGTGAACATGTAAGCCACAAAACGCTCACTAGTTCACAAGTAAGGTCATTGTGACGCTTACTAGTGAACATGTAAGCCGCAAAAGAACCCACTAGTTCACTAGTAAGATCATTTTGAGGCTTACGAGTGAAGATGTAAGGCCATAAATGTGCCCACTAGTTCACTAGTAAGATCATTTTGAGGCTTACAAGTTGACATGTAAGGCGCAAAACGCCCACTAGTTCACTAGTAAGATCATTTTCACGCTTACTAGTGAACATGTAAGGCCATAAACGTGCCCACTAGTTCACTAGTAAGATCATTTTGACGCTTACTAGTGAACATGTAAGGCCATAAATGTGCCCACTAGTTCACTAGTAAGGTCATTTTGAGGCTTACTAGTGAACATGTAAGCCACAAAACGCTCACTAATTCACTAGTAAGGTCATTTTGACGCTTACTAGTGAACATGTAAGCCACAAAACGCCCACTAGTTCACTAGTAAGGTCATTTTGACACTTACTAGTTAACATGTAAGCCGCAAAACGCCCACTAGTTCACTAGTAAGATCATTTTGACGCTTACTAGTGAACATGTAAGGCCATAAATGTGCCCACTAGTTCACTAGTAAGATCATTTTGAGGCTTACTAGTTGAGATGTAAGCCACAAAACGCTCACTTATTCACTAGTAAGGTCATTTTGACGGTTACTAGTGAACATGTAAGCCACAAAACGCCCACTAGTTCATTAGTAAGATCATTTTGAGGCTTACTTGTTGACATGTAAGCCGCAAAACGCCCACTAGTTCACTCGTAAGATCATTTTGAGGCTTACTAGTTGACATGTAAGCCACAAAACGCCCACTAGTTCACTAGTAAGATCATTTTGAGGCTTACAAGTGAACACGTAAGGCCATAAATGTGCCCAGTAGTTCCCTATAAGATCATTTTGAGGCTTACGAGTGAAGATGTAAGCCACAAAACGCCCACTAGTTTACTAGTAAGATCATTTTGACGCTTACTAGTGAACACGTAAGGCCATAAATGTGCCCACTAGTTCACTAGTAAGATAATTTTGAGGCTTACTATTTGACATGTAAGCCACAAAACGCCCACTAGTTCACTAGTAAGATCATTTTGAGGCTTACTAATGAACATGTAAGCCACAAAACGCCCACTAGTTCACTAGTAAGATCATTTTGACGCTTATTAGTGAACATGTAAGCCACAAAACGCTCACTAGTTCACAAGTAAGGTCATTGTGACGCTTACTAGTGAACATGTAAGCCACAAAAGAACCCACTAGTTCACTAGTAAGATCATTTTGAGGCTTACTAGTTGACATGTAAGCCGCAAAACGCCCACTAGCTCACTCGTAAGGTCATTTTGAGGCTTACAAGTTGACATGTAAGGCCATAAACGTGCCCACTAGTTCACTAGTAAGGTCATTTTGAGGCTTACTAGTGAACATGTAAGCCACAAAACGCCCACTAGTTAACTAGTAAGATCATTTTGAGGCTTACTAGTTGACATGTAAGCCACAAAACGCTCACTAATTCACTAGTAAGGTCATGTTGACGCTTACTAGTGAACATGTAAGCCACAAAACGCCCACTAGTTCACTAGTAAGGTCATTTTGACACTTACTAGTTAACATGTAAGCCACAAAACGCCCATTAGTTCACTAGTAAGATCATTTTGAGGCTTATTTGTTGACATGTAAGGCGCAAAACGCCCACTTGTTCACTCTTAAGATCATTTTGAGGCTTACTAGTGAACATGTAAGGCCATAAATGTGCCCACTAGTTCACTAGTAAGATCATTTTGAGGCTTTCTAGTGAACATGTAAGCCACAAAACGCCCACTAGTTCACTAGTAAGATCATTTTGAGGCTTACTAGTTGAGATGTAAGCCACAAAACGCTCACTAATTCACTAGTAAGGTCATTTTGACGCTTACTAGTGAACATGTAAGCCACAAAACGCCCACTAGTTCATTAGTAAGATCATTTTGAGGCTTACTTGTTGACATGTAAGCCGCAAAACGCCCACTAGTTCACTCGTAAGATCATTTTGACGCTTACTAGTGAACATGTAAGCCACAGAATGCTCACTAGTTCACAAGTAAGGTCATTGTGACGCTTACTAGTGAACATGTAAGCCACAAAAGAACCCACTAGTTCACTAGTAAGATCATTTTGACGCTTACTAGTGAACATGTAAGGCCATAAATGTGCCCACTAGTTCACTAGTAAGATCATTTTGAGGCTTACTAGTTGACATGTAAGCCGCAAAACGCCCACTAGTTCACTCGTAAGATCATTTTGAGGCTTACTAGTTGACATGTAAGCCACAAAACGCCCACTAGTTCACTAGTAAGATCATTTTGAGGCTTACTAGTGAACACGTAAGGCCATAAATGTGCCCACTAGTTCCCTATAGGGTCATTTTGAGGCTTACGAGTGAAGATGTAAGCCGTAAAACGCCCACTAGTTTACTAGTAAGATCATTTTGACGCTTACTAGTGAACACGTAAGGCCATAAATGTGCCCACTAGTTCACTAGTAAGATCATTTTGAGGCTTACTATTTGACATGTAAGCCACAAAACGCCCACTAGTTCACTAGTAAGATCATTTTGAGGCTTACTAATGAACATGTAAGCCACAAAACGCCCACTAGTTCACTAGTAAGATCATTTTGACGCTTACTAGTGAACATGTAAGCCACAAAACGCTCACTAATTCACAAATAAGGTCATTGTGACGCTTACTAGTGAACATGTAAGCCACAAAAGAACCCACTAGTTCACTAGTAAGATCATTTTGAGGCTTACTAGTTGACATGTAAGCCGCAAAACGCCCACTAGCTAACTCGTAAGGTCATTTTGAGGCTTACAAGTTGACATGTAAGGCGCAAAACGCCCACTAGTTCACTAGTAAGATCATTTTCACGCTTACTAGTGAACATGTAAGGCCATAAACGTGCCCACTAGTTCACTAGTAAGATCATTTTGACGCTTACTAGTGAACATGTAAGGCCATAAATGTGCCCACTAGTTCACTAGTAAGGTCATTTTGAGGCTTACTAGTGAACATGTAAGCCACAAAACGCCCACTAGTTCATTAGTAAGATCATTTGTAGGCTTACTTGTTGACATGTAAGCCACAAAACGCCCACTAGTTCACTAGTAAGATCATTTTGAGGCTTACTAATGAACATGTAAGCCACAAAACGCCCACTACTTCACTAGTAAGATCATTTTGACGCTTACTAGTGAACATGTAAGCCACAAAACGCTCACTAATTCACAAGTAAGGTCATTGTGACGCTTACTAGTGAACATGTAAGCCACAAAAGAACCCACTAGTTCACTAGTAAGATCATTTTGAGGCTTACTAGTTGACATGTAAGCCGCAAAACGCCCACTAGCTCACTCGTAAGGTCATTTTGAGGCTTACAAGTTGACATGTAAGGCGCAAAACGCCCACTAGTTCACTAGTAAGATCATTTTCACGCTTACTAGTGAACATGTAAGGCCATAAACGTGCCCACTAGTTCACTAGTAAGATCATTTTGACGCTTACTAGTGAACATGTAAGGCCATAAATGTGCCCACTAGTTCACTAGTAAGGTCATTTTGAGGCTTACTAGTGAACATGTAAGCCACAAAACGCCCACTAGTTCACTAGTAAGATCATTTTGAGGCTTACTAGTTGAGATGTAAGCCACAAAACGCTCACTAATTCACTAGTAAGGTCATTTTGACACTTACTAGTGAACATGTAAGCCACAAAACGCCCACTAGTTCATTATTAAGATCATTTTGAGGCTTACTTGTTGACATGTAAGCCGCAAAACGCCCACTAGTTCACTCGTAAGATCATTTTGACGCTTACTAGTGAACATGTAAGCCACAAAACGCTCACTAGTTCACAAGTAAGGTCATTGTGACGCTTACTAGTGAACATGTAAGCCACAAAGGAACCCACTAGTTCACTAGTAAGATCATTTTGAGGCTTACTAGTTGACATGTAAGCCGCAAAACGCCCACTAGCTCACTCGCAAGATCATTTTGAGGCTTACTAGTTGACATGTAAGCCGCAAAAGGCCCACTAGTTCACTAGTAAGATCATTTTCACGCTTACTAGTGAACACGTAAGGCCATAAATGTGCCCACTAGTTCCCTATAAGGTCATTTTGAGGCTTACGAGTGAAGATGTAAGCCACAAAACGCCCACTAGTTTACTAGTAAGATCATTTTGACGCTTACTAGTGAACACGTAAGGCCATAAATGTGCCCACTAGTTCACTAGTAAGATCATTTTGAGGCTTACTATTTGACATGTAAGCCACAAAACGCCCACTAGTTCACTAGTAAGATCATTTTGAGGCTTACTAATGAACATGTAAGCCACAAAAGAACCCACTAGTTCACTAGTAAGATCATTTTGAGGCTTACTATTTGACATGTAAGCCGCAAAACGCCCACTAGTTCACTAGTAAGGTCATTTTGACGCTTACTAGTGAACATGTAAGCCACAAAACGCCCACTAGTTCACAAGTAAGGTCATTGTGACGCTTACTAGTGAACATGTAAGCCACAAAAGAACCCACTAGTTCACTAGTAATATCATTTTGAGGCTTACTATTTGACATGTAAGCCACAAAACGCCCACTAGTTCACTAGTAAGATCATTTTGAGGCTTACTAATGAACATGTAAGCCACAAAACGCCCACTAGTTCACTAGTAAGATCATTTTGACGCTTACTAGTGAACATGTAAGCCACAAAAAGCTCACTAGTTCACAAGTAACGTCATTGTGACGCTTACTAGTGAACATGTAAGCCACAAAACGCCCACTAGTTCATTAGTAAGATCATTTGTAGGCTTACTTGTTGACATGTAAGCCGCAAAACGCCCACTAGTTCACTCGTAAGATCATTTTGACGCTTACTAGTGAACATGTAAGCCACAAAAGAACCCACTAGTTCACTAGTAAGATCATTTTGACGCTTACTAGTGAACATGTAAGGCCATAAATGTGCCCACAAGTTCACTAGTAAGATCATTTTGAGGCTTACTAGTTGACATGTAAGCCGCAAAACGCCCACTAGTTCACTCGTAAGATCATTTTGAGGCTTACTAGTTGACATGTAAGCCACAAAACGCCCACTAGTTCACTAGTAAGATCATTTTGACACTAGTTAACATGTAAGCCACAAAACGCCCATTAGTTCACTAGTAAGATCATTTTGAGGCTTATTTGTTGACATGTAAGCCGCAAAACGCCCACTTGTTCACTCGTAAGATCATTTTGAGGCTTACTAGTTGACATGCAAGCCGCAAAACGCCCACTAGTTCACGAGTAAGATCATTTTGACGCTTACTATTGAACATGTAAGGCCATAAATGTGCCCACTAGTTCACTAGTAAGATCATTTTGAGGCTTACTAGTGAACATGTAAGCCACAAAACGCCCACTAGTTCACTAGTAAGATCATTTTGAGGCTTACTAGTTGAGATGTAAGCCACAAAACGCTCACTTATTCACTAGTAAGGTCATTTTGACGGTTACTAGTGAACATGTAAGCCACAAAACGCCCACTAGTTCATTAGTAAGATCATTTTGAGGCTTACTTGTTGACATGTAAGCCGCAAAACGCCCAGTAGTTCACTCGTAAGATCATTTTGAGGCTTACTAGTTGACATGTAAGCCACAAAACGCCCACTAGTTTACTAGTAAGATCATTTTGACGCTTACTAGTGAACACGTAAGGCCATAAATGTGCCCACTAGTTCACTAGTAAGATCATTTTGAGGCTTACTATTTGACATGTAAGCCACAAAACGCCCACTAGTTCACTAGTAAGATCATTTTGAGGCTTACTAATGAACATGTAAGCCACAAAACGCCCACTAGTTCACTAGTAAGATCATTTTGACGCTTACTAGTGAACATGTAAGCCACAAAACGCTCACTAGTTCACAAGTAAGGTCATTGTGACGCTTACTAGTGAACATGTAAGCCACAAAAGAACCCACTAGTTCACTAGTAAGATCATTTTGAGGCTTACTAGTTGACATGTAAGCCGCAAAACGCCCACTAGCTCACTCGTAAGATCATTTTGAGGCTTACAAGTTGACATGTAAGGCGCAAAACGTCCACTAGTTCACTAGTAAGATCATTTTCACGCTTACTAGTGAACATGTAAGGCCATAAACGTGCCCACTAGTTCACTAGTAAGATCATTTTGAGGCTTACTAGTTGACATGTAAGCCACAAAACGCTCACTAATTCACTAGTAAGGTCATTTTGACGCTTACTAGTGAACATGTAAGCCACAAAACGCCCACTAGTTCACTAGTAAGGTCATTTTGACACTTACTAGTTAACATGTAAGCCACAAAACGCCCATTAGTTCACTAGTAAGATCATTTTGAGGCTTATTTGTTGACATGTAAGCCGCAAAACGCCCACTTGTTCACTAGTAAGATCATTTTGAGGCTTACTAGTGAACATGTAAGCCACAAAACGCCCACTAGTTCATTAGTAAGATCATTTTGAGGCTTACTTGTTGACATGTAAGCCGCAAAACGCCCACTAGTTCACTCGTAAGATCATTTTGACGCTTACTAGTGAACATGTAAGCTACAAAACGTTCACTAGTTCACAAGTATGGTCATTGTGACGCTTATTAGTGAACATGTAAGCCGCAAAACGCCCACTAGTTCACTAGTAAGATCATTTTGAGGCTTACTAGTTGACATGTAAGCCGCAAAACGCCCACTAGCTCACTCGTAAGATCATTTTGAGGCTTACTAGTTGACATGTAAGCCGTAAAACGCCCACTAGTTCACTAGTAAGATCATTTTGACGCTTACTAGTGAACACGTAAGGCCATAAATGTGCCCACTAGTTCACTAGTAAGATCATTTTGACGCTTACTAGTGAACATGTAAGCCACAAAACGCTCACTAGTTCACAAGTAAGGTCATTGTGACGCTTACTAGTGAACATGTAAGCCACAAAAGAACCCACTAGTTCACTAGTAAAATCATTTTGAGGCTTACTAGTTGACATGTAAGCCGCAAAACGCCCACTAGCTCACTCGTAAGATCATTTTGAGGCTTACAAGTTGACATGTAAGGCGCAAAACGCCCACTAGTTCACTAGTAAGATCATTTTCACGCTTACTAGTGAACATGTAAGGCCATAAACGTGCCCACTAGTTCACTAGTAAGATCATTTTGACGCTTACTAGTGAACACGTAAGGCCAAAAATGTGCCCATTAGTTCACTAGTAAGATCATTTTGAGGCTTATTTGTTGACATGTAAGCCACAAAACGCCCATTAGTTCACTAGTAAGATCATTTTGAGGCTTACTTGTTGACATGGAAGCCGCAAAACGCCCACTAGTTCACTCGTAAGATCATTTTGACGCTTACTAGTGAACATGTAAGCCACAAAACGCTCACTAGTTCACAAGTAAGGTCATTGTGACGCTTACTAGTGAAAATGTAAGCCACAAAAGAACCCACTAGTTCACTAGTAAGATCATTTTGAGGCTTACTAGTTGACATGTAAGCCGCAAAACGCCCACTAGCTCACTCGTAAGATCATTTTGAGGTTTACTAGTTGACATGTAAGCCGTAAAACGCCCACTAGTTCACTAGTAAGATCATTTTCACGCTTACTAGTGAACATGTAAGGCCATAAACGTGCCCACTAGTTCACTAGTAAGATCATTTTGACGCTTCCTAGTGAACATGTAAGGCCATAAATGGGCCCACTAGTTCACTAGTAAGGTCATTTTGAGGCTTACTAGTGAACATGTAAGACACAAAACGCCCACTAGTTAACTAGTAAGGTCATTTTGAGGCTTACTAGTTGACATGTAAGCCACAAAACGCTCACTAATTCACTAGTATGGTCATTTTGACGCTTACTAGTGAACATGTAAGCCACAAAACGCCCACTAGTTCACTAGTAAGGTCATTTTGATGCTTACTAGTTAACATGTAAGCCACAAAACGCCCACTAGTTCACTATTAAGATCATTTTGAGGCTTATTTTTTGACATGTAAGCCGCAAAACGCTCACTAGTTCACAAGTAAGGTCATTGTGACGCTTACTACTGAACATGTAAGCCACAAAAGAACCCACTAGTTCACTAGTAAGATCATTTTGAGGCTTACTAGTTGACATGTAAGCCGCAAAACGCCCACTAGCTCACTTGTAAGATCATTTTGAGGCTTACTAGTTGACATGGAAGGTGCAAAACGCCCACTAGTTCACTAGTAAGATCATTTTCACGCTTACTAGTGAACATGTAAGGCCATAAACGTGCCCACTAGTTCATTAGTAAGATCATTTTGACGCTTACTAGTGAACATGTAAGGCCATAAATGTGCCCACTAGTTTACTAGTAAGGTCATTTTGAGGCTTACTAGTTGACATGTAAGCCACAAAACGCTCACTAATTCACTAGTAAGGTCATTTTGACGCTTACTAGTGAACATGTAAGCCACAAAACGCCCACTAGTTCACTAGTAAGATAATTTTGAGGCTTACTAGTTTACATGTAAGCCACAAAACGCCCACTAGTTCACTAGTAAGATCATTTTGACGCTTACTAGTGAACATGTAAGGCCATAAATGTGCCCACTAGTTCACTAGTAAGATCATTTTGACGCTTACTAGTGAACATACAAGGCCATAAATGTGCCCATTAGTTCACTAGTAAGATCATTTTGAGGCTTACTAGTTGACATGTAAGCCACAAAACGCCCACTAGTTGACTAGTAAGATCATTTTGAGGCTTACTAGTTGACATGTAAGCCGCCAAACGCCGACTAGTTCACTAGTAAGATCATTTTGAGGCTTACTAGTTGACATGTATGCCGCAAAACGCCTACTAGTTCACTAGTAAGATCATTTTGAGGCTTACTAGTTGACATGTAAGCCGCAAAACGCCCACTAGTTCACTAGTAAGGTAATTTTGAAACTCACTAGTGAACATGTAAGCCACAAAACGCCCACTAGTTTACTAGTAAGATCATTTTGAGGCTTACTAGTTGACATGTAAGTTGAAAAACGCCCACTAGTTCACTAGTAAGAGCATTTTGAGGCTTACTAGTTGACATGTAAGCTGCAAAACGCTCACTAGTTCACTAGTAAGATCATTTTGAGGCTTACTAGTTGACTTGTAAGCCGCAAAACGCCCACTAGTTCACTAGTAAGATCATTTTGAGGCTTACTAATTCACATGTAAGCCGCAAAATGCCCACTAGTGTACTAGTAAGATCATTTTGAAGCTTACTAGTTGAGATGTAAGCCGCAAAACGCCTACTAGTTCACTAGCAAGATCATTTTGAGGCTTACTAGTTGCCGAGTGCGGCCGCCGAGTGCGCCGGGGGAGCAGGTGCCTTGGACCGGTTGAGATATAAAAAAATAATAATCCCCGTTCCGTCTCAATGGCGGGAAGCAGGCCGGACTCGGGCGCCGAGTGCGGCGGGCAGCAGGCCTCTTGGACAGGTTTAGAGACAAAAAAATAATAATCCCCGTTCAGTTTCAATGGCGGGGAGCAGGCCTCTTGGACAGGTTGAGAGATAAAAAAATAATAATCCCCGTTCAGTCTCAACGGCGGGGTGAGGGCCAGCCCGGCGGCTAAGTGCGGCCGGCCGCGGAGTGCGGCCGCGGAGTGCGGCCGGGGAGCAGGCCCCTTGGACAGGTTGAGAGATAAAAAAATAATAATCCCCGTGCAGTCTCAATGGCGGGGTGTGGGCCGGCCCGGCGGCGGAGTGCGGCCGGCCGCCGAGTGCGGTCGGCGAGTGCGGCCGGGGAGCAGGCCCCTTGGACAGGTTGAGAGATAAAAAAATAATAATCCCCGTTCAGTCTCAATGGCGGGGTGAGGGCCGACCCGGCGGCGGAGTGCGGCCGGGGAGCAGGCCTCTTGGACAGGTTGAGAGATAAAAAAATAAAATCCCCGTCCAGTCTCAATGGCGGGGAGCAGGCCGCACTCGGCCTCCGAGTGCAGCGGGCAGCAGGCCTCTTGGACAGGTTGAGAGATAAAAAAATAATAATCCCCGTTCAGTCTCAATGGCGGGGAGCAGGCTGCACTTGGCCACCGAGTGCGGCGGGCAGCAGGCCTCTTGGACAGGTTGAGAGATAAAAAAATAATAATCCCCGTGCAGTCTCAATGGCGGGGTGCGGGCCGGCCCGGCGGCCGAGTGTGGCCGGGGAAGAGGCCTCTTGGCCGCGGTGAATAGTGTTGTAACGCGGCCCGCAGAAATAGTAGCGGCTGGAGGTACCGGGGGCGAAGCCCGCCCGGCCCGGAGGCCGAGTTAAAAAAAATAATAATCCCCGTTCAGTCTCAATGGCGGGGTGCGGGCCGGCCCGGCGGCAGAGTGTGGCCGGCGAAGAGGCCTCTTGGCCGGGGTGACTAGTGTTGGAACGCGGCCCGCGGAAATAGTAGCGGCTGGAGGTACCGGAGGCGAAGCCCGCCCCGGCCCGGCGGCCGAATTAAAAAAAATAATAATCCCCGTTCAGTCTCAATGGTGGGGTGCGGGCCAGCCCGGCGGCCGAGTGTGGCCGGGGAAGAGGCCTCTTGGCCGGGGTTAATAGTGTTGGAACGCGGCCCGCGGAAATAGTAGCGGCTGGAGGTACCGGGGACTAAGCCCGACCCGGCCCGGCGGCCGAGTTAAAAAAAATAATAATCCCCGTTCAGTCTCAATGGTTGGGTGCGGGCAGGTCCGGCGGCCGAGTGTGGCCGGGGAAGAGGCCTCTTGGCCGGGGTTAATAGTGTTGGAACGCAGCCCGCGGAAATAGTAGCGGCTGGAGGTACCGGGGGCGAAGCCCGCCCCGGCCCGGCGGCCGAGTTAAAAAAAATAATAATCCCCGTTCAGTCTCAATGGCAGGGAGCAGGCTGCACTCGACCGCCGAGTGCGGCGGGCAGCAGGCCTCTTGGACAGGTTGAGAGATAAAAAAATAATAATCCCCGTTCAGTCTCAATGGCGGGGTGCGGGCCGGCCCGGCGGCCGAGTGTGGCCGGGGAAGAGGCCTCTTGGCCGGGGTGAATAGTGTTGGAACGCGGCACGCGGAAATAGTAGCGGCTGGAGGTACGGGGGGCGAAGCCCGCCCCGGCCCGGCGGCTGAATAAAAAAAAATAATAATCCCCGTTCAGTCTCAATGGCGGGGTGCGGGCCGGCCAGGCGGCAGAGTGTGGCCGGGGAAGAGGCCTCTTGGCCGGGGTGAATAGTGTTGGAACGCGGCCCGCGGAAATAGTAGCGGCTGGAGGTACCGGGGGCCGAGTTAAAAAAAATAATAATCCCCATGCAGTCTCAATGGCGGGGTGCGGGCCGGCCCGGCGGCCGAGTGTGTCCGGGGAAGAGGCCTCTTGGCCGGGGTGAATAGTGTTGGAACGCGGCGCGCGGAAATAGTAGCGGCTGGAGGTACCGGGGGCGATGCCCGCCCCGGCCCGGCGGCCAAGTTAAAAAAATAAATAATCCCGTTCAGTCTCAATGGCAGGGTGCGGGCCGGCCTGGCGGCCGAGTGTGTCCGGGGAAGAGGCCTCTTGGCCGGGGTGAATAGTGTTGGAACGCGGCCCGCGGAAATAGTAGCGGCTGGAGGTACCGGGGGCGAAGCCCGCCCCGGCCCGGCGGCCGAGTTAAAAAAAATAATAATCCCCATTCAGTCTCAATGGTGGGGTGCGGGCCGGCCCGGCGGCCGATTGTGGCCGGGGAAGAGGACTCTTGGCCGGGGTGAATAGTGTTGGAACGCGGCCCGCGGAAATAGTAGCGGCTGGAGGTACCGGGGGCCGAGTTAAAAAAAATAATAATCCCCATGCAGTCTCAATGGCGGGGTGCGGGCCGGCCCGGCGGCCGAGTGTGTCCGGGGAAGAGGCCTCTTGGCCGGGGTGAATAGTGTTGGAACGCGGCGCGCGGAAATAGTAGCGGCTGGAGGTACCGGGGGCGATGCCCGCCCCGGCCCGGCGGCCAAGTTAAAAAAATAAATAATCCCGTTCAGTCTCAATGGCAGGGTGCGGGCCGGCCCGGCGGCCGAGTGTGTCCGGGGAAGAGGCCTCTTGGCCGGGGTGAATAGTGTTGGAACGCGGCCCGCGGAAATAGTAGCGGCTGGAGGTACCGGGGGCGAAGCCCGCCCCGGCCCGGCGGCCGAGTTAAATAAAATAATAATCCCCATTCAGTCTCAATGGTGGGGTGCGGGCCGGCCCGGCGGCCGATTGTGGCCGGGGAAGAGGACTCTTGGCCGGGGTGAATAGTGTTGGAACGCGGCCCGCGGAAATAGTAGCGGCTGGAGTTACCGGGGGCGAAGCCCGCCCAGGCCCGGCGGCCGAGTTAAAAAAAATAATAATCCCCGTTCAGTCTCAATGGCGGGGTGCGGGCCGGCCCGGCGGCCGAGTGTGGCCGGGGAATAGGCCTCTTGGCCGGGGTGAATAGTGTTGGAACGCGGCCCGCGGAAATAGTAGCGGCTGGAGGTACCAGGGGCGATGCCCGCCCCGGCCCGGCGGCCAAGTTAAAAAAATAAATAATCCCCGTTCAGTCTCAATGGCAGGGTGCGGGCCGGCCCGGCGGCGATTGCGGCGGTCAGCAGGCCTCTTGGACAGGTTGAGAGATAAAAAAATAATAATTCCCGTGCAGTCTCAATGGCGGGGTGCGGACCGGCCCGGCGGACGAGTGTGGCCGGGGAATAGGCCTCTTGGCCGGGGTGAATAGTGTTGGAACGCGGCCCGCGGAAATAGTAGCGGCTGGAGGTACCGGGGGCGATGCCCGCCCCGGCCCGGCGGCCGAGTTAAAAAAAAAAATAATCCCCGTTCAGTCTCAATGGCGGGGTGCGGCCGGCCCGGCAGCGATTGCGGCCGGCAGCAGTTCTCTTGGACAGGTTGAGAGATAAAAAAATAATAATTCCCATGCAGTCTCAATGGCGGGGTGCGGGCCGGCCCGGCGGCGAGTGCGGCGGGCAGCAGGCCTCTTGGACAGGTTGAGAGATAAAAAAATAATAATTCCCGTGCAGTCTCAATGGCGGGGTGCGGGCCGGCCCGGCGGACGAGTGTGGCCGGGGAAGAGGCCTCTTGGCCGGGGTGAATATGTTGGAACTCGGCGCGCGTAAATAGAAGCGGCTGGAGGTACCGGGGGCGAAGCCCGTCCCGGCCCGGCGGCCGAGTTAAAAAAAATAATAATCCCCGTTCAGTCTCAATGGCGGGGTGCGGGCCGGCCCGGCGGCGAGTGCGGCGGGCAGCAGGCCTCTTGGACAGGTTGAGAGATAAAAAAAATAATAATTCCCGTGCAGTCTCAATGGCGGGGTGCGGGCCGGCCCGGCGGTGAGTGCGGCGGGCAGCAGGCCTCTTGGACAGGTTGAGAGATAAAAAAATAATAATCCCCGTTCAGTCTCAATGGCGGGGTGCGGGCCGGCCCGGCGGTGAGTGCGGCGGGCAGCAGGCCTCTTGGACAGGTTGAGAGATAAAAAAATAATAATCCCCGTTCAGTCTCAATGGCGGGGTGCGGGCCGGCCCGGCGGCGATTGCGGCGGGCAGCAGGCCTCTTGGACAGGTTGAGAGATAAAAAAATAATAATTCCCATCAGTCTCAATGGCGGGGTGCGGGCCGGGGAATAGGCCTCTTGGCCGGGGTGAATAGTGTTGGAACACGGCCCGCGGAAATAGTAGCGGCTGGAGGTACCGGGGGCGATGCCCGCCCCGGGCCGGCGGCCAAGTTAAAAAAATAAATAATCCCCGTTCAGTCTCAATGGCAGGGTGCGGGCCGGCCCGGCGGCGATTGCGGCGGGCAGCAGGCCTCTTGGACAGGTTGAGAGATAAAAAAATAATAATTCCCATGCAGTCTCAATGGCGGGGTGCGGGCCGGCCCGGCGGACGAGTGTGGCCGGGGAAGAGGCCTCTTGGCCGGGGTGAATAGTGTTGGAACGCGGCCCGCGGAAATAGTAGCGTCTGGAGGTACCGGGGGCGAAGCCCGCCCCGGCGCGGTGGCCAAGTTAAAAAAATAAATAATTCCGTTCAGTCTCAATGGCGGGGTGCGGCCGGCCCGGCGGCGATTGCGGCGGGCAGCAGTTCTCTTGGACAGGTTGAGAGATAAAAAAATAATAATTCCCATGCAGTCTCAATGGCGGGGTGCGGGCCGGCCCGGCGGCGAGTGCGGCGGGCAGCAGGCCTCTTGGACAGGTTGAGAGATAAAAAAATAATAATTCCCATGCAGTCTCAATGGCGGGGTGCGGGCCGGCCCGGCGGACGAGTGTGGCCGGGGAAGAGGCCTCTTGGCCGGGGTGAATAGTGTTGGAACGCGGCCCGCGGAAATAGTAGCGGCTGGAGGTACCGGGGGCGAAGCCCGCCCCGGCCCGGCGGCCAAGTTAAAAAAATAAATAATCCCTTCAGTCTCAATGGCAGGGTCCGGGCCGGCCCGGTGGCCGAGTGTGGCCGGGGAAGAGGCCTCTTGGCCGGGGTTAATAGTGTTGGAACGCGGCCCGCGGAAATAGTAGCGTCTGGAGGTACCTGGGGCGAAGCCCGCCCCGGCCCGGCGGCCGAGTTAAAAAAAATAATAATTCCGTTCAGTCTCAATGGCGGGGTGCGGGCCGGCCCGGCGGCGATTGCGGCGGGCAGCAGTTCTCTTGGATAGGTTGAGAGATAAAAAAATAATAATTCCCATGTAGTCTCAATGGCGGGGTGCGGGCCGGCCCGGCGGCGAGTGCGGCGGGCAGCAGGCCTCTTGGACAGGTTGAGAGATAAAAAAAATAATAACTCCCATGCAGTCTCAATGGCGGGGTGCGGGCCGGCCCGGCGGACGAGTGTGGCCGGGGAAGAGGCCTCTTGGCCGGGGTGAATAGTGTTGGAACGCGGCCCGCGGAAATAGTAGCGGCTGGAGGTACCGGGGGCGAAGCCCGCCCCGGCCCGGCGGCCAAGTTAAAAAAATAAATAATTCCGTTCAGTCTCAATGGCGGGGTGCGGCCGGCCCGGCGGCGAGTGCGGCGGGCAGCAGGCCTCTTGGACAGGTTGAGAGATAAAAAAATAATAATTCCCGTGCAGTCTCAATGGCGGGGTGCGGGCCGGCCCGGCGGACGAGTGTGGCCGGGGAAGAGGCCTCTTGGCCGGGGTGAATAGTGTTGGAACGCGGCCCGCGGAAATAGTAGCGGCTGGAGGTACCGGGGGCGAAGCCCGCCCCGGCCCGGCGGCCAAGTTAAAAAAATAAATAATTCCGTTCAGTCTCAATGGCGGGGTGCGGCCGGCCCGGCGGCGAGTGCGGCGGGCAGCAGGCCTCTTGGACAGGTTGAGAGATAAAAAAATAATAATTCCCGTGCAGTCTCAATGGCGGGGTGCGGGCCGGCCCGGCGGACGAGTGCGGCCTGGGAAGAGGCCTCTTGGCCGGGGTGAATATGTTGGAACTCGGCGCGCGTAAATAGAAGCGGCTGGAGGTACCGGGGGCGAAGCCCGCCCCGGCCCGGCGGCCGAGTTAAAAAAAATAATAATCCCCGTTCAGTCTCAATGGCGGGGTGCGGGCCGGCCCGGCGGCGAGTGCGGCGGGCAGCAGGCCTCTTGGACAGGTTGAGAGATAAAAAAAATAATAATTCCCGTGCAGTCTCAATGGCGGGGTGCGGGCCGGGGAATAGGCCTCTTGGCCGGGGTGAATAGTGTTGGAACACGGCCCGCGGAAATAGTAGCGGCTGGAGGTACCGGGGGCGATGCCCGCCCCGGGCTGGCGGCCAAGTTAAAAAAATAAATAATCCCCGTTCAGTCTCAATGGCAGGGTGCGGGCCGGCCCGGCGGCGATTGCGGCGGGCAGCAGGCCTCTTGGACAGGTTGAGAGATAAAAAAATAAGAATTCCCGTGCAGTCTCAATGGCGGGGTGCGGGCCGGGGAATAGGCCTCTTGGCCGGGGTGAATAGTGTTGGAACACGGCCCGCGGAAATAGTAGCGGCTGGAGGTACCGGGGGCGATGCCCGCCCTGGCCCGGCGGCCAAGTTAAAAAAAATAAATAATCCCCGTTCAGTCTCAATGGAAGGGTGCGGGCCGGCCCGGTGGCGATTGCGGCGGGCAGCAGTTCTCTTGGACAGGTTGAGAGATAAAAAAATAATAATTCCCATGCAGTCTCAATGGCGGGGTGCGGGCCGGCCCGGCGGCGCGTGCGGCGGGCAGCAGGCCTCTTGGACAGGTTGAGAGATAAAAAAATAATAATTCCCGTGCAGTCTCAATGGCGGGGTGCGGGCCGGCCCGGCGGACGAGTGCGGTGGGCAGCAGGCCTCTTGGACAGGTTGAGAGATAAAAAAATAAGAATTCCCGTGCAGTCTCAATGGCGGGGTGCGGGCCGGCCCTGCGGACGAGTGTGGCCGGGGAAGAGGCCTCTTGGCCGGGGTGAATATGTTGGAACGCGGCGCGCGTAAATAGAAGCGCCTGGAGGTACCGGGGGCGAAGCCCGCCCCGGCCCGGCGGCCGAGTTAAAAAAAAAAAAAATCCCCGTTCAGTCTCAATGGCGGGGTGCGGGCCGGCCCGGCGGCGAGTGCGGCGGGCAGCAGGCCTCTTGGACAGGTTGAGAGATAAAAAAATAATAATTCCCATGCAGTCTCAATGGCGGGGTGCGGGCCGGGGAATAGGCCTCTTGGCAGGGGTGAATAGTGTTGGAACACGGCCCGCGGAAATAGTAGCGGCTGGAGGTACCGGGGGCGATGCCCGCCCCGGGCCGGCGCTCAAGTTAAAAAAATAAATAATCCCCGTTCAGTCTCAATGGCAGGGTGCGGGCCGGCCCGGCGGCGATTGCGGCGGGCAGCAGGCCTCTTGGACAGGTTGAGAGATAAAAAAATAATAATTCCCGTGCAGTCTCAATGGCGGGGTGCGGGCCGGCCCGGCGGACGAGTGTGGGCGGGGAAGAGGCCTCTTGGCCGGGGTGAATATGTTGGAACGCGGCGCGCGTAAATAGAAGCGGCTGGAGGTACCGGGGGCGATGCCCGCCCCGGCCCGGAGGCCGAGTTAAAAAAAATAATAATCCCCGTTCAGTCTCAATGGCGGGGTGCGGGACGGCCCGGCGGCGAGTGCGGCGGGCAGCAGGCCTCTTGGACAGGTTGAGAGATAAAAAAATAATAATTCCCGTGCAGTCTCAATGGCGGGGTGCGGGCCGGGGAATAGGCCTCTTGGCCAGGGTGAATAGTGTTGGAACACGGCCCGCGGAAATAGTAGCGGCTGGAGGTACCGGGGGCGATGCCCGCCCCGGCCCGGCGGCCAAGTTAAAAAAAATAAATAATCCCCGTTCAGTCTCAATGGCAGGGTGCGGGCCGGCCCGGCGGCGATTGCGGCGGGCAGCAGTTCTCTTGGACAGGTTGAGAGATAAAAAAATAATAATTCCCATGCAGTCTCAATGGCGGGGTGCGGGCAGGCCCGGCGGCGAGTGCGGCGGGCAGCAGGCCTCTTGGACAGGTTGAGAGATAAAAAATAATAATTCCCGTGCAGTCTCAATGGCGGGGTGCGGGCCGGCCCGGCGGACGAGTGTGGCCGGGGAAGAGGCCTCTTGGCCGGGGTGAATATGTTGGAACGCGGCGCGCGTAAATAGAAGCGGCTGGAGGTCCCGGGGGCGAAGCCCGCCCCGGCCCGGCGGCCGAGTTAAAAAAAATAATAATCCCCGTTCAGTCTCAATGGCGGGGTGCGGGCCGGCCCGGCGGCGAGTGCGGCGGGCAGCAGGCCTCTTGGACAGGTTGAGAGATAAAAAAATAATAATTCCCGTGCAGTCTCAATGGCGGGGTGCGGGCCGGGGAATAGGCCTCTTGGCCGGGGTGAATATGTTGGAACGCGGCGGGCGTAAATAGAAGCGGCTGGAGGTACCGGGGGCGAAGCCCGCCCCGGCCCGGAGGCCGAGTTAAAAAAAATAATAATCCCCGTTCAGTCTCAATGGCGGGGTGCGGGCCGGCCCGGCGGCGATTGCGGCGGGCAGCAGGCCTCTTGGACAGGTTGAGAGATAATAAATTAATAATTCCCATGCAGTCTCAATGGCGGGGTGCGGGCCGGGGAATAGGCCTCTTGGCCGGGGTGAATAGTGTTGGAACACGGCCCGCGGAAATAGTAGCGGCTGGAGGTACCGGGGGCGATGCCCGCCCCGGGCCGGCGGCCAAGTTAAAAAAATAAATAATCCCCGTTCAGTCTCAATGGCAGGGTGCGGGCCGGCCCGGCGGCGATTGCGGCGGGCAGCAGGCCTCTTGGACAGGTTGAGAGATAAAAAAATAATAATTCCCATGCAGTCTCAATGGCGGGGTGCGGGCCGGGGAATAGGCCTCTTGGCCGGGGTGAATAGTGTTGGAACACGGCCCGCGGAAATAGTAGCGGCTGGAGGTACCGGGGGCGAAGCCCGCCCCGGCCCGGCGGCCGAGTTAAAAAAAATAATAATTCCGTTCAGTCTCAATGGCGGGTGCGGGCCGGCCCGGCGGCGATTGCGGTGGGCAGCAGTTCTCTTGGACAGGTTGAGAGATAAAAAAATAATAATTCCCATGCAGTCTCAATGGCGGGGTGCGGGCCGGCCCGGCGGCGAGTGCGGCGGGCAGCAGGCCTCTTGGACAGGTTGAGAGATAAAAAAATAATAATTCCCGTGCAGTCTAAATGGCGGGGTGCGGGCTGGCCCGGCGGACGAGTGTGGCCGGGGAAGAGGCCTCTTGGCCGGGGTGAATATGTTGGAACGCGGCGCGCGTAAATAGAAGCGGCTGGAGGTACCGGGGGCGAAGCCCGCCCCGGCCCGACGGCCGAGTTAAAAAAAAAAATAATCCCCGTACAGTCTCAATGGCGGGGTGCGGGCCGGCCCGGCGGCGAGTGCGGCGGGCAGCAGGCCTCTTGGACAGGTTGAGAGATAAAAAAATAATAATTCCCGTGCAGTCTCAATGGCGGGGTGCGGGCCGGGGAATAGGCCTCTTGGCCGGGGTGAATAGTGTTGGAACACGGCCCGCGGAAATAGTAGCGGCTGGAGGTACCGGGGGCGATGCCCGCCCCGGCCCGGCGGCCAAGTTAAAAAAAATAATAATCCCCGTTCAGTCTCAATGGCGGGGTGCGGGCCGGCCCGGCGGCGAGTGCGGCGGGCAGCAGGCCTCTTGGACAGGTTGAGAGATAAAAAAATAATAATTCCCGTGCAGTCTCAATGGCGGGGTGCGGGCCGGGGAATAGGCCTCTTGGCCGGGGTGAATAGTGTTGGAACACGGCTCGTGGAAATAGTAGCGGCTGGAGGTACCGGGGGCGATGCCCGCCCCGGCCCGGCGGCCAAGTTAAAAAAATAAATAATCCCCGTTCAGTCTCAATGGCAGGGTGCGGGCCGGCCCGGCGGCGATTGCGGCGGGCAGCAGTTCTCTTGGACAGGTTGAGAGATAAAAAAATAATAATTCCCATGCAGTCTCAATGGCGGGGTGCGGGCCGGCCCGGCGGCGAGTGCGGCGGGCAGCAGGCCTCTTGGACAGGTTGAGAGATAAAAAATAATAATTCCCGTGCAGTCTCAATGGCGGGGTGCGGGCCGGCCCGGCGGACGAGTGTGGCCGGGGAAGAGGCCTCTTGGCCGGGGTGAATATGTTGGAACGCGGCCCGCGTAAATAGAAGCGGCTGGAGGTCCCGGGGGCGAAGCCCGCCCCGGCCCGGCGGCCGAGTTAAAAAAAATAATAATCCCCGTTCAGTCTCAATGGCGGGGTGCGGGCCGGCCCGGCGGCGAGTGCGGCGGGCAGCAGGCCTCTTGGACAGGTTGAGAGATAAAAAAATAATAATTCCCGTGCAGTCTCAATGGCGGGGTGCGGGCCGGGGAATAGGCCTCTTGGCCGGGGTGAATATGTTGGAACGCGGCGCGCGTAAATAGAAGCTGCTGGAGGTACCGGGGGCGAAGCCCGCCCCGGCCCGGAGGCCGAGTTAAAAAAAATAATAATCCCCGTTCAGTCTCAATGGCGGGGTGCGGGCCGGCCCGGCGGCGATTGCGGCGGGCAGCAGGCCTCTTGGACAGGTTGAGAGATAATAAATTAATAATTCCCATGCAGTCTCAATGGCGGGGTGCGGGCCGGGGAATAGGCCTCTTGGCCGGGGTGAATAGTGTTGGAACACGGCCCGCGGAAATAGTAGCGGCTGGAGGTACCGGGGGCGATGCCCGCCCCGGGCCGGCGGCCAAGTTAAAAAAATAAATAATCCCCGTTCAGTCTCAATGGCAGGGTGCGGGCATGCCCGGCGGCGATTGCGGCGGGCAGCAGGCCTCTTGGACAGGTTGAGAGATAAAAAAATAATAATTCCCATGCAGTCTCAATGGCGGGGTGCGGGCCGGGGAATAGGCCTCTTGGCCGGGGTGAATAGTGTTGGAACACGGCCCGCGGAAATAGTAGCGGCTGGAGGTACCGGGGGCGAAGCCCGCCCCGGCCCGGCGGCCGAGTTAAAAAAAATAATAATTCCGTTCAGTCTCAATGGCGGGTGCGGGCCGGCCCGGCGGCGAGTGCGGCGGGCAGCAGGCCTCTTGGACAGTTTGAGAGATAAAAAAATAATAATTCCCGTGCAGTCTCAATTGCGGGGTGCGGGCCGGCCCGGCGGACGAGTGTGGCCGGGGAAGAGGCCTCTTGGCCGGGGTGAATATGTTGGAACGCGGCCCGCGTAAATAGAAGCGGCTGGAGGTACCGGGGGCGAAGCCCGCCCCGGCCCGGCGGCCGAGTTAAAAAAAATAATAATCCCCGTACAGTCTCAATGGCGGGGTGCGGGCCGGCCCGGCGGCGAGTGCGGCGGGCAGCAGGCCTCTTGGACAGGTTGAGAGATAAAAAAATAATAATTCCCGTGCAGTCTCAATGGCGGGGTGCGGGCCGGGGAATAGGCCTCTTGGCCGGGGTGAATAGTGTTGGAACACGGCCCGCGGAAATAGTAGCGGCTGGAGGTACCGGGGGCGATGCCCGCCCCGGCCCGGCGGCCAAGTTAAAAAAAATAATAATCCCCGTTCAGTCTCAATGGCGGGGTGCGGGCCGGCCCGGCGGCGAGTGCGGCGGGCAGCAGGCCTCTTGGACAGGTTGAGAGATAAAAAAATAATAATTTCCGTGCAGTCTCAATGGCGGGGTGCGGGCCGGGGAATAGGCCTCTTGGCCGGGGTGAATAGTGTTGGAACACGGCTCGTGGAAATAGTAGCGGCTGGAGGTACCGGGGGCGATGCCCGCCCCGGCCCGGCGGCCAAGTTAAAAAAATAAATAATCCCGTTCAGTCTCAATGGCAGGGTGCGGCCGGCCCGGCGGCGAGTGCGGCGGGCAGCAGGCCTCTTGGACAGGTTGAGAGATAAAAAAATAATAATTCCCGTGCAGTCTCAATGGCGGGGTGCGGGCCGGCCCGGCGGACGAGTGCGGCCTGGGAAGAGGCCTCTTGGCCGGGGTGAATATGTTGGAACTCGGCGCGCGTAAATAGAAGCGGCTGGAGGTACCGGGGGCGAAGCCCGCCCCGGCCCGGCGGCCGAGTTAAAAAAAATAATAATCCCCGTTCAGTCTCAATGGCGGGGTGCGGGCCGGCCCGGCGGCGAGTGCGGCGGGCAGCAGGCCTCTTGGACAGGTTGAGAGATAAAAAAAATAATAATTCCCGTGCAGTCTCAATGGCGGGGTGCGGGCCGGGGAATAGGCCTCTTGGCCGGGGTGAATAGTGTTGGAACACGGCCCGCGGAAATAGTAGCGGCTGGAGGTACCGGGGGCGATGCCCGCCCCGGGCTGGCGGCCAAGTTAAAAAAATAAATAATCCCCGTTCAGTCTCAATGGCAGGGTGCGGGCCGGCCCGGCGGCGATTGCGGCGGGCAGCAGGCCTCTTGGACAGGTTGAGAGATAAAAAAATAAGAATTCCCGTGCAGTCTCAATGGCGGGGTGCGGGCCGGGGAATAGGCCTCTTGGCCGGGGTGAATAGTGTTGGAACACGGCCCGCGGAAATAGTAGCGGCTGGAGGTACCGGGGGCGATGCCCGCCCTGGCCCGGCGGCCAAGTTAAAAAAAATAAATAATCCCCGTTCAGTCTCAATGGAAGGGTGCGGGCCGGCCCGGTGGCGATTGCGGCGGGCAGCAGTTCTCTTGGACAGGTTGAGAGATAAAAAAATAATAATTCCCATGCAGTCTCAATGGCGGGGTGCGGGCCGGCCCGGCGGCGCGTGCGGCGGGCAGCAGGCCTCTTGGACAGGTTGAGAGATAAAAAAATAATAATTCCCGTGCAGTCTCAATGGCGGGGTGCGGGCCGGCCCGGCGGACGAGTGCGGTGGGCAGCAGGCCTCTTGGACAGGTTGAGAGATAAAAAAATAAGAATTCCCGTGCAGTCTCAATGGCGGGGTGCGGGCCGGCCCTGCGGACGAGTGTGGCCGGGGAAGAGGCCTCTTGGCCGGGGTGAATATGTTGGAACGCGGCGCGCGTAAATAGAAGCGCCTGGAGGTACCGGGGGCGAAGCCCGCCCCGGCCCGGCGGCCGAGTTAAAAAAAAAAAAAATCCCCGTTCAGTCTCAATGGCGGGGTGCGGGCCGGCCCGGCGGCGAGTGCGGCGGGCAGCAGGCCTCTTGGACAGGTTGAGAGATAAAAAAATAATAATTCCCATGCAGTCTCAATGGCGGGGTGCGGGCCGGGGAATAGGCCTCTTGGCAGGGGTGAATAGTGTTGGAACACGGCCCGCGGAAATAGGAGCGGCTGGAGGTACCGGGGGCGATGCCCGCCCCGGGCCGGCGGCCAAGTTAAAAAAATAAATAATCCCCGTTCAGTCTCAATGGCAGGGTGCGGGCCGGCCCGGCGGCGATTGCGGCGGGCAGCAGGCCTCTTGGACAGGTTGAGAGATAAAAAAATAATAATTCCCGTGCAGTCTCAATGGCGGGGTGCGGGCCGGGGAATAGGCCTCTTGGCCGGGGTGAATAGTGTTGGAACACGGCCCGCGGAAATAGTAGCGGCTGGAGGTACCGGGGGCGATGCCCGCCCCGGGCCGGCGCTCAAGTTAAAAAAATAAATAATCCCCGTTCAGTCTCAATGGCAGGGTGCGGGCCGGCCCGGCGGCGATTGCGGCGGGCAGCAGGCCTCTTGGACAGGTTGAGAGATAAAAAAATAATAATTCCCGTGCAGTCTCAATGGCGGGGTGCGGGCCGGCCCGGCGGACGAGTGTGGGCGGGGAAGAGGCCTCTTGGCCGGGGTGAATATGTTGGAACGCGGCGCGCGTAAATAGAAGCGGCTGGAGGTACCGGGGGCGATGCCCGCCCCGGCCCGGAGGCCGAGTTAAAAAAAATAATAATCCCCGTTCAGTCTCAATGGCGGGGTGCGGGACGGCCCGGCGGCGAGTGCGGCGGGCAGCAGGCCTCTTGGACAGGTTGAGAGATAAAAAAATAATAATTCCCGTGCAGTCTCAATGGCGGGGTGCGGGCCGGGGAATAGGCCTCTTGGCCAGGGTGAATAGTGTTGGAACACGGCCCGCGGAAATAGTAGCGGCTGGAGGTACCGGGGGCGATGCCCGCCCCGGCCCGGCGGCCAAGTTAAAAAAAATAAATAATCCCCGTTCAGTCTCAATGGCAGGGTGCGGGCCGGCCCGGCGGCGATTGCGGCGGGCAGCAGTTCTCTTGGACAGGTTGAGAGATAAAAAAATAATAATTCCCATGCAGTCTCAATGGCGGGGTGCGGGCCGGGGAATAGGCCTCTTGGCCGGGGTGAATAGTGTTGGAACACGGCCCGCGGAAATAGTAGCGGCTGGAGGTACCGGGGGCGAAGCCCGCCCCGGCCCGGCGGCCGAGTTAAAAAAAATAATAATTCCGTTCAGTCTCAATGGCGGGTGCGGGCCGGCCCGGCGGCGAGTGCGGCGGGCAGCAGGCCTCTTGGACAGTTTGAGAGATAAAAAAATAATAATTCCCGTGCAGTCTCAATTGCGGGGTGCGGGCCGGCCCGGCGGACGAGTGTGGCCGGGGAAGAGGCCTCTTGGCCGGGGTGAATATGTTGGAACGCGGCCCGCGTAAATAGAAGCGGCTGGAGGTACCGGGGGCGAAGCCCGCCCCGGCCCGGCGGCCGAGTTAAAAAAAATAATAATCCCCGTACAGTCTCAATGGCGGGGTGCGGGCCGGCCCGGCGGCGAGTGCGGCGGGCAGCAGGCCTCTTGGACAGGTTGAGAGATAAAAAAATAATAATTCCCGTGCAGTCTCAATGGCGGGGTGCGGGCCGGGGAATAGGCCTCTTGGCCGGGGTGAATAGTGTTGGAACACGGCCCGCGGAAATAGTAGCGGCTGGAGGTACCGGGGGCGATGCCCGCCCCGGCCCGGCGGCCAAGTTAAAAAAAATAATAATCCCCGTTCAGTCTCAATGGCGGGGTGCGGGCCGGCCCGGCGGCGAGTGCGGCGGGCAGCAGGCCTCTTGGACAGGTTGAGAGATAAAAAAATAATAATTTCCGTGCAGTCTCAATGGCGGGGTGCGGGCCGGGGAATAGGCCTCTTGGCCGGGGTGAATAGTGTTGGAACACGGCTCGTGGAAATAGTAGCGGCTGGAGGTACCGGGGGCGATGCCCGCCCCGGCCCGGCGGCCAAGTTAAAAAAATAAATAATCCCCGTTCAGTCTCAATGGCAGGGTGCGGGCCGGCCCGGCGGCGATTGCGGCGGGCAGCAGTTCTCTTGGACAGGTTGAGAGATAAAAAAATAATAATTCCCATGCAGTCTCAATGGCGGGGTGCGGGCCGGGGAATAGGCCTCTTGGCCAGGGTGAATAGTGTTGGAACACGGCCCGCGGAAATAGTAGCGGCTGGAGGTACCGGGGGCGATGCCCGCCCCGGGCCGGCGGCCAAGTTAAAAAAATAAATAATCTCCGTTCAGTCTCAATGGCAGGTTGCGGGCCGGCCCGGCGGCGATTGCGGCGGGCAGCAGGCCTCTTGGACAGGTTGAGAGATAAAAAAATAAGAATTCGCGTGCAGTCTCAATGGCGGGGTGCGGGCCGGGGAATAGGCCTCTTGGCCGGGGTGAATAGTGTTGGAACACGGCCCGCGGAAATAGTAGCGGCTGGAGGTATCGGGGGCGATGCCCGCCCCGGCCCGGCGGCCAAGTTAAAAAAATAAATAATCCCCGTTCAGTCTCAATGGCAGGGTGCGGGCCGGCCCGGCGGCAATTGCGGCGGGCAGCAGGCCTCTTGGACAGGTTGAGAGATAAAAAAATAATAATTCCCATGCAGTCTCAATGGCGGGGTGCGGGCCGGGGAATAGGCCTCTTGGCCGGGGTGAATATGTTGGAACGCGGCGCGCGTAAATAGAAGCGGCTGGAGGTACCGGGGGCGAAGCCCGCCCCGGCCCGGAGGCCGAGTTAAAAAAAATAATAATCCCCGTTCAGTCTCAATGGCGGGGTGCGGGCCGGCCCGGCGGCGAGTGCGGCGGGCAGCAGGCCTCTTGGACAGGTTGAGAGATAAAAAAATAATAATTCCCGTGCAGTCTCAATGGCGGGGTGCGGGCCGGGGAATAGGCCTCTTGGCCGGGGTGAATATGTTGGAACGCGGCGCGTGTAAATAGAAGCGGCTGGAGGTACCGGGGGCGAAGCCCGCCCCGGCCCGGAGGCCGAGTTAAAAAAAATAATAATCCCCGTTCAGTCTCAATGGCGGGGTGCGGGCCGGCCCGGCGGCGAGTGCGGCGGGCAGCAGGCCTCTTGGACAGGTTGAGAGATAAAAAAATAATAATTCCCGTGCAGTCTCAATGGCGGGGTGCGGGCCGGGGAATAGGCCTCTTGGCCGGGGTGAATAGTGTTGGAACACGGCCCGCGGAAATAGTAGCGGCTGGAGGTACCGGGGGCGATGCCCGCCCCGGCCCGGCGGCCAAGTTAAAAAAATAAATAATCCCGTTCAGTCTCAATGGCAGGGTGCGGGCCGGCCCGGCGGCGATTGCGGCGGGCAGCAGGCCTCTTGGACAGGTTGAGAGATAAAAAAATAATAATTCCCATGCAGTCTCAATGGCGGGGTGCGGGCCGGGGAATAGGCCTCTTGGCCGGGGTGAATAGTGTTGGAACACGGCCCGCGGAAATAGTAATGGCTGGAGGTACCGGGGGCGATGCCCGCCCCGGCCCGGCGGCCAAGTTAAAAAAATAAATAATCCCCGTTCAGTCTCAATGGCAGGGTGCGGGCCTGCCCGGCGGCGATTGCGGCGGGCAGCAGGCCTCTTGGACAGGTTGAGAGATATAAAAATAATAATTCCCGTGCAGTCTCAATGGCGGGGTGCGGGCCGGCCCGGCGGACGAGTGTGGCCGGGGAAGAGGCCTCTTGGCCGGGGTGAATATGTTGGAACGCGGCGCGCGTAAATAGAAGCGGCTGGAGGTACCGGGGGCGAAGCCGACCCCGGCTCGGAGGCCGAGTTAAAAAAAATAATAATCCCCGTTCAGTCTCAATGGCGGGGTGCGGGCCGGCCCGGCGGCGAGTGCGGCGGGCTGCAGGCCTCTTGGACAGGTTGAGAGATAAAAAAATAATAATTCCCGTGCAGTCTCAATGGCGGGGTGCGGGCCGGCCCGGCGGACGAGTGTGGCCGGGGAAGAGGCCTCTTGGCCGGGGTGAATATGTTGGAACGCGGCGCGCGTAAATAGAAGCGGCTGGAGGTACCGGGGGCGAAGCCCGCCCCGGCCCGGCGGCCGAGTTAAAAAAAAAAATAATCCCCGTACAGTCTCAATGGCGGGGTGCGGGCCGGCCCGGCGGCGAGTGCGGCGGGCAGCAGGCCTCTTGGACAGGTTGAGAGATAAAAAAATAATAATTCCCGTGCAGTCTCAATGGTGGGGTGCGGGCCGGGGAATAGGCCTCTTGGCCGGGGTGAATAGTGTTGGAACACGGCCCGCGGAAATAGTAGCGGCTGGAGGTACCGGGGGCGATGCCCGCCCCGGCCCGGCGGCCAAGTTAAAAAAATAAATAATCCCGTTCAGTCTCAATGGCAGGGTGCGGGCCGGCCCGGCGGCGATTGCGGCGGGCAGCAGGCCTCTTGGACAGGTTGAGAGATAAAAAAATAATAATTCCCATGCAGTCTCAATGGCGGGGTGCGGGCCGGGGAATAGGCCTCTTGGCCGGGGTGAATATGTTGGAACGCGGCGCGCGTAAATAGAAGCGGCTGGAGGTACCGGGGGCGAAGCCCGCCCCGGCCCGGAGGCCGAGTTAAAAAAAATAATAATCCCCGATCAGTCTCAATGGCGGGGTGCGGGCCGGCCCGGCGGCGAGTGCGGCGGGCAGCAGGCCTCTTGGACAGGTTGAGAGATAAAAAAATAATAATTCCCGTGCAGTCTCAATGGCGGGGTGCGGGCCGGGGAATAGGCCTCTTGGCCGGGGTGAATAGTGTTGGAACACGGCCCGCGGAAATAGTAGCGGCTGGAGGTACCGGGGGCGATGCCCGCCCCGGCCCGGCGGCCGAGTTAAAAAAAATAATAATCCCCGTTCAGTCTCAATGGCGGGGTGCGGGCCGACCCGGCGGCGAGTGCGGCGGGCAGCAGGCCTCTTGGACAGGTTGACAGATAAAAAAATAATAATTCCCGTGCAGTCTCAATGGCGGGGTGCGGGCCGGCCCGGCGGACGAGTGTGGCCGGGGAAGAGGCCTCTTGGCCGGGGTGAATATGTTGGAACGCGGCGCGCGTAAATAGAAGCGGCTGGAGGTACCGGGGGCGAAGCCCGCCCCGGCCCGGAGGCCGAGTTAAAAAAAATAATAATCCCCGTTCAGTCTCAATGGCGGGGTGCGGGCCGGCCCGGCGGCGAGTTTGGCGGGCAGCAGGCCTCTTGGACAGGTTGAGAGATAAAACAATAATAATTCCCGTGCAGTCTCAATGGCGGGGTGCGGGCCGGCCCGGCGGACGAGTGTGGCCGGAGAAGAGGCCTCTTGGCCGGGGTGAATATGTTGGAACGCGGCGCGCGTAAATAGAAGCGGCTGGAGGTACCGGGGGCGATGCCCGCCCCGGGCCGGCGGCCAAGTTAAAAAAATAAATAATCCCCGTTCAGTCTCAATGGCAGGGTGCGGGCCGGCCCGGCGGCGATTGCGGCGGGCAGCAGGCCTCTTGGACAGGTTGAGAGATAAAAAAATAATAATTCCCATGCAGTCTCAATGGCGGGGTGCGGGCCGGGGAATAGGCCTCTTGGCCGGGGTGAATATGTTGGAACGCGGCGCGCGTAAATAGAAGCGGCTGGAGGTACCGGGGGCGAAGCCCGCCCCGGCCCGGAGGCCGAGTTAAAAAAAATAATAATCCCCGTTCAGTCTCAATGGCGGGGTGCGGGCCGGCCCGGCGGCGAGTGCGGCGGGCAGCAGGCCTCTGGGACAGGTTGAGAGATAAAAAAATAATAATTCCCGTGCAGTCTCAATGGCGGGGTGCGGGCCGGGGAATAGGCCTCTTGGCCGGGGTGAATATGTTGGAACGCGGCGCGCGTAAATAGAAGCGGCTGGAGGTACCGGGGGCGAAGCCCGCCCCGGCCCGGAGGCCGAGTTAAAAAAAATAATAATCCCCGTTCAGTCTCAATGGCGGGGTGCGGGCCGGCCCGGCGGCGAGTGCGGCGGGCTGCAGGCCTCTTGGACAGGTTGAGAGATAAAAAAATAATAATTCCCGTGCAGTCTCAATGGCGGGGTGCGGGCCGGGGAATAGGCCTCTTGGCCGGGGTGAATAGTGTTGGAACACGGCCCGCGGAAATAGTAGCGGCTGGAGGTACCGGGGGCGATGCCCGCCCCGGCCCGGCGGCCAAGTTAAAAAAATAAATAATCCCGTTCAGTCTCAATGGCAGGGTGCGGGCCGGCCCGGCGGCGATTGCGGCGGGCAGCAGGCCTCTTGGACAGGTTGAGAGATAAAAAAATAATAATTCCCATGCAGTCTCAATGGCGGGGTGCGGGCCGGGCAATAGGCCTCTTGGCCGGGGTGAATATGTTGGAACGCGGCGCGCGTAAATAGAAGCGGCTGGAGGTACCGGGGGCGAAGCCCGCCCCGGCCCGGAGGCCGAGTTAAAAAAAATAATAATCCCCGTTCAGTCTCAATGGCGGGGTGCGGGCCGGCCCGGCGGCGAGTGCGGCGGGCAGCAGGCCTCTTGGACAGGTTGAGAGATAAAAAAAATAATAATTCCCGTGCAGTCTCAATGGCGGGGTGCGGGCCGGGGAATAGGCCTCTTGGCCGGGGTGAATAGTCTTGGAACACGGCCCGCGGAAATAGTAGCGGCTGGAGGTACCGGGGGCGAAGCCCGCCCCGGCCCGGAGGCCGAGTTAAAAAAAAAAATAATCCCCGTTCAGTCTCAATGGCGGGGTGCGGGCCGGCCCGGCGGCGAGTGCGGCGGGCAGCAGGCCTCTGGGACAGGTTGAGAGATAAAAAAATAATAATTCCCGTGCAGTCTCAATGGCGGGGTGCGGGCCGGGGAATAGGCCTCTTGGCCGGGGTGAATATGTTGGAACGCGGCGCGCGTAAATAGAAGCGGCTGGAGGTACCGGGGGCGAAGCCCGCCCCGGCCCGGAGGCCGAGTTAAAAAAAATAATAATCCCCGTTCAGTCTCAATGGCGGGGTGCGGGCCGGCCCGGCGGCGAGTGCGGCGGGCTGCAGGCCTCTTGGACAGGTTGAGAGATAAAAAAATAATAATTCCCGTGCAGTCTCAATGGCGGGGTGCGGGCCGGGGAATAGGCCTCTTGGCCGGGGTGAATAGTGTTGGAACACGGCCAGCGGAAATAGTAGCGGCTGGAGGTACCGGGGGCGATGCCCGCCCCGGCCCGGCGGCCAAGTTAAAAAAATAAATAATCCCGTTCAGTCTCAATGGCAGGGTGCGGGCCGGCCCGGCGGCGATTGCGGCGGGCAGCAGGCCTCTTGGACAGGTTGAGAGATAAAAAAATAATAATTCCCATGCAGTCTCAATGGCGGGGTGCGGGCCGGGCAATAGGCCTCTTGGCCGGGGTGAATATGTTGGAACGCGGCGCGCGTAAATAGAAGCGGCTGGAGGTACCGGGGGCGAAGCCCGCCCCGGCCCGGAGGCCGAGTTAAAAAAAATAATAATCCCCGTTCAGTCTCAATGGCGGGGTGCGGGCCGGCCCGGCGGCGAGTGCGGCGGGCTGCAGGCCTCTTGGACAGGTTGAGAGATAAAAAAATAATAATTCCCGTGCAGTCTCAATGGCGGGGTGCGGGCCGGGGAATAGGCCTCTTGGCCGGGGTGAATAGTGTTGGAACACGGCCAGCGGAAATAGTAGCGGCTGGAGGTACCGGGGGCGATGCCCGCCCCGGCCCGGCGGCCAAGTTAAAAAAATAAATAATCCCGTTCAGTCTCAATGGCAGGGTGCGGGCCGGCCCGGCGGCGATTGCGGCGGGCAGCAGGCCTCTTGGACAGGTTGAGAGATAAAAAAATAATAATTCCCATGCAGTCTCAATGGCGGGGTGCGGGCCGGGCAATAGGCCTCTTGGCCGGGGTGAATATGTTGGAACGCGGCGCGCGTAAATAGAAGCGGCTGGAGGTACCGGGGGCGAAGCCCGCCCCGGCCCGGAGGCCGAGTTAAAAAAAATAATAATCCCCGTTCAGTCTCAATGGCGGGGTGCGGGCCGGCCCGGCGGCGAGTGCGGCGGGCAGCAGGCCTCTTGGACAGGTTGAGAGATAAAAAAAATAATAATTCCCGTGCAGTCTCAATGGCGGGGTGCGGGCCGGGGAATAGGCCTCTTGGCCGGGGTGAATAGTCTTGGAACACGGCCCGCGAAAATAGTAGCGGCTGGAGGTACCGGGGGCGATGCCCGCCCCGGCCCGGCGGCCAAGTTAAAAAAATAAATAATCCCCGTTCAGTCTCAATGGCAGGGTGCGGGCCGGCCCGGCGGCGATTGCGGCGGGCAGCAGGCCTCTTGGACAGGTTGAGAGATAAAAAAATAATAATTCCCATGCAGTCTCAATGGCGGGGTGCGGGCCGGGAATAGGCCTCTTGGCCGGGGTGAATAGTGTTGGAACACGGCCCGCGGAAATAGTAGCGGCTGGAGGTACCGGGGGCGATGCCCGCCCCGGCCCGGCGGCCAAGTTAAAAAAATAAATAATCCCCTTCAGTCTCATGGCAGGGTGCGGGCCGGCCCGGCGGCGAGTGCGGCGGGCAGCAGGCCTCTTGGACAGGTTGAGAGATAAAAAAATAATAATTCCCGTTCAGTCTCAATGGCAGGGTGCGGGCCGGCCCGGCGGCAATTGCGGCGGGCAGCAGGCCTCTTGGACAGGTTGAGAGATAAAAAAATAATAATTCCCATGCAGTCTCAATGGCGGGGTGCGGGCCGGGGAATAGGCCTCTTGGCCGGGGTGAATATGTTGGAACGCGGCGCGCGTAAATAGAAGCGGCTGGAGGTACCGGGGGCGAAGCCCGCCCCGGCCCGGAGGCCGAGTTAAAAAAAATAATAATCCCCGTTCAGTCTCAATGGCGGGGTGCGGGCCGGCCCGGCGGCGAGTGCGGCGGGCAGCAGGCCTCTTGGACAGGTTGAGAGATAAAAAAATAATAATTCCCGTGCAGTCTCAATGGCGGGGTGCGGGCCGGGGAATAGGCCTCTTGGCCGGGGTGAATAGTGTTGGAACACGGCCCGCGGAAATAGTAGCGGCTGGAGGTACCGGGGGCGATGCCCGCCCCGGCCCGGCGGCCGAGTTAAAAAAAATAATAATCCCCGTTCATTCTCAATGGCGGGGTGCGGGCCGACCCGGCGGCGAGTGCGGCGGGCAGCAGGCCTCTTGGACAGGTTGAGAGATAAAAAAATAATAATTCCCGTTCAGTCTCAATGGCAGGGTGCGGGCCGGCCCGGCGGCAATTGCGGCGGGCAGCAGGCCTCTTGGACAGGTTGAGAGATAAAAAAATAATAATTCCCATGCAGTCTCAATGGCGGGGTGCGGGCCGGGGAATAGGCCTCTTGGCCGGGGTGAATATGTTGGAACGCGGCGCGCGTAAATAGAAGCGGCTGGAGGTACCGGGGGCGAAGCCCGCCCCGGCCCGGAGGCCGAGTTAAAAAAAAAAAAAATCCCCGTTCAGTCTCAATGGCGGGGTGCGGGCCGACCCGGCGGCGAGTGCGGCGGGCAGCAGGCCTCTTGGACAGGTTGAGAGATAAAAAAATAATAATTCCCGTGCAGTCTCAATGGCGGGGTGCGGGCCGGGGAATAGGCCTCTTGGCCGGGGTGAATATGTTGGAACGCGGCGCGCGTAAATAGAAGCGGCTGGAGGTACCGGGGGCGATGCCCGCCCCGGCCCGGCGGCCAAGTTAAAAAAATAAATAATCCCGTTCAGTCTCAATGGCAGGGTGCGGGCCGGCCCGGCGGCGATTGCGGCGGGCAGCAGGCCTCTTGGACAGGTTGAGAGATAAAAAAATAATAATTCCCATGCAGTCTCAATGGCGGGGTGCGGGCCGGGAATAGGCCTCTTGGCCGGGGTGAATAGTGTTGGAACACGGCCCGCGGAAATAGTAGCGGCTGGAGGTACCGGGGGCGATGCCCGCCCCGGCCCGGCGGCCAAGTTAAAAAAATAAATAATCCCCTTCAGTCTCATGGCAGGGTGCGGGCCGGCCCGGCGGCGAGTGCGGCGGGCAGCAGGCCTCTTGGACAGGTTGAGAGATAAAAAAATAATAATTCCCGTTCAGTCTCAATGGCAGGGTGCGGGCCGGCCCGGCGGCAATTGCGGCGGGCAGCAGGCCTCTTGGACAGGTTGAGAGATAAAAAAATAATAATTCCCATGCAGTCTCAATGGCGGGGTGCGGGCCGGGGAATAGGCCTCTTGGCCGGGGTGAATATGTTGGAACGCGGCGCGCGTAAATAGAAGCGGCTGGAGGTACCGGGGGCGAAGCCCGCCCCGGCCCGGAGGCCGAGTTAAAAAAAATAATAATCCCCGTTCAGTCTCAATGGCGGGGTGCGGGCCGGCCCGGCGGCGAGTGCGGCGGGCAGCAGGCCTCTTGGACAGGTTGAGAGATAAAAAAATAATAATTCCCGTGCAGTCTCAATGGCGGGGTGCGGGCCGGGGAATAGGCCTCTTGGCCGGGGTGAATAGTGTTGGAACACGGCCCGCGGAAATAGTAGCGGCTGGAGGTACCGGGGGCGATGCCCGCCCCGGCCCGGCGGCCGAGTTAAAAAAAATAATAATCCCCGTTCATTCTCAATGGCGGGGTGCGGGCCGACCCGGCGGCGAGTGCGGCGGGCAGCAGGCCTCTTGGACAGGTTGAGAGATAAAAAAATAATAATTCCCGTTCAGTCTCAATGGCAGGGTGCGGGCCGGCCCGGCGGCAATTGCGGCGGGCAGCAGGCCTCTTGGACAGGTTGAGAGATAAAAAAATAATAATTCCCATGCAGTCTCAATGGCGGGGTGCGGGCCGGGGAATAGGCCTCTTGGCCGGGGTGAATATGTTGGAACGCGGCGCGCGTAAATAGAAGCGGCTGGAGGTACCGGGGGCGAAGCCCGCCCCGGCCCGGAGGCCGAGTTAAAAAAAAAAATAATCCCCGTTCAGTCTCAATGGCGGGGTGCGGGCCGACCCGGCGGCGAGTGCGGCGGGCAGCAGGCCTCTTGGACAGGTTGAGAGATAAAAAAATAATAATTCCCGTGCAGTCTCAATGGCGGGGTGCGGGCCGGGGAATAGGCCTCTTGGCCGGGGTGAATATGTTGGAACGCGGCGCGCGTAAATAGAAGCGGCTGGAGGTACCGGGGGCGATGCCCGCCCCGGCCCGGAGGCCGAGTTAAAAAAAATAATAATCCCGTTCAGTCTCAATGGCAGGGTGCGGGCCGGCCCGGCGGCGATTGCGGCGGGCAGCAGGCCTCTTGGACAGGTTGAGAGATAAAAAAATAATAATTCCCATGCAGTCTCAATGGCGGGGTGCGGGCCGGGGAATAGGCCTCTTGGCCGGGGTGAATAGTGTTGGAACACGGCCCGCGGAAATAGTAACGGCTGGAGGTACCGGGGGCGATGCCCGCCCCGGCCCGGCGGCCAAGTTAAAAAAATAAATAATCCCCGTTCAGTCTCAATGGCAGGGTGCGGGCCGGCCCGGTGGCGATTGCGGCGGGCAGCAGGCCTCTTGGACAGGTTGAGAGATATAAAAATAATAATTCCCGTGCAGTCTCAATGGCGGGGTGCGGGCCGGCCCGGCGGACGAGTGTGGCCGGGGAAGAGGCCTCTTGGCCGGGGTGAATATGTTGGAACGCGGCGCGCGTAAATAGAAGCGGCTGGAGGTACCGGGGGCGAAGCCCGCCCCGGCCCGGAGGCCGAGTTAAAAAAAATAATAATCCCCGTTCAGTCTCAATGGCGGGGTGCGGGCCGGCCCGGCGGCGAGTGCGGCGGGCTGCAGGCCTCTTGGACAGGTTGAGAGATAAAAAAATAATAATTCCCGTGCAGTCTCAATGGCGGGGTGCGGGCCGGCCCGGCGGACGAGTGTGGCCGGGGAAGAGGCCTCTTGGCCGGGGTGAATATGTTGGAACGCGGCGCGCGTAAATAGAAGCGGCTGGAGGTACCGGGGGCGAAGCCCGCCCCGGCCCGGCGGCCGAGTTAAAAAAAATAATAATCCCCGTACAGTCTCAATGGCAGGGTGCGGGCCGGCCCGGCGGCGATTGCGGCGGGCAGCAGGCCTCTTGGACAGGTTGAGAGATAAAAAAATAATAATTCCCATGCAGTCTCAATGGCGGGGTGCGGGCCGGGGAATAGGCCTCTTGGCCGGGGTGAATGTGTTGGAACGCGGCGCGCGTAAATAGAAGCGGCTGGAGGTACCGGGGGCGAAGCCCGCCCCGGCCCGGAGGCCGAGTTAAAAAAAATAATAATCCCCGTTCAGTCTCAATGGCGGGGTGCGGGCCGGCCCGGCGGCGAGTGCGGCGGGCAGCAGGCCTCTTGGACAGGTTGAGAGATAAAAAAATAATAATTCCCGTGCAGTCTCAATGGCGGGGTGCGGGCCGGGGAATAGGCCTCTTGGCCGGGGTGAATAGTGTTGGAACACGGCCCGCGGAAATAGTAGCGGCTGGAGGTACCGGGGGCGATGCCCGCCCCGGCCCGGCGGCCAAGTTAAAAAAATAAATAATCCCCGTTCAGTCTCAATGGCAGGGTGCGGGCCGGCCCGGCGGCGATTGCGGCGGGCAGCAGGCCTCTTGGACAGGTTGAGAGATAAAAAAATAATAATTCCCATGCAGTCTCAATGGCGGGGTGCGGGCCGGGGAATAGGCCTCTTGGCCGGGGTGAATAGTGTTGGAACGCGGCGCGCGTAAATAGAAGCGGCTGGAGGTACCGGGGGCGAAGCCCGCCCCGGCCCGGAGTCCGAGTTAAAAAAAATAATAATCCCCGTTCAGTCTCAATGGCGGGGTGCGGGCCGGCCCGGCGGCGAGTGCGGCGGGCAGCAGGCCTCTTGGACATGTTGAGAGATAAAAAAATAATAATTCCCGTGCAGTCTCAATGGCGGGGTGCGGGCCGGGGAATAGGCCTCTTGGCCGGGGTGAATAGTGTTGGAACACGGCCCGCGGAAATAGTAGCGGCTGGAGGTACCGGGGGCGATGCCCGCCCCGGGCCGGCGGCCAAGTTAAAAAAATAAATAATCCCCGTTCAGTCTCAATGGCAGGGTGCGGGCCGGCCCTGCGGCGAGTGCGGCGGGCAGCAGGCCTCTTGGACAGGTTGAGAGATAAAAAAATAATAATTCCCGTTCAGTCTCAATCGCAGGGTGCGGGCCGGCCCGGCGGCGATTGCGGCGGGCAGCAGGCCTCTTGGACAGGTTGAGAGATAAAAAAATAATAATTCCCATGCAGTCTCAATGGCGGGGTGCGGGCCGGGGAATAGGCCTCTTGGCCGGGGTGAATATGTTGGAACGCGGCGCGCGTAAATAGAAGCGGCTGGAGGTACCGGGGGCGAAGCCCTCCCCGGCCCGGAGGCCGAGTTAAAAAAAATAATAATCCCCGTTCAGTCTCAATGGCGGGGTGCGGGCCGGCCCGGCGGCGAGTGCGGCGGGCAGCAGGCCTCTTGGACAGGTTGAGAGATAAAAAAATAATAATTCCCGTGCAGTCTCAATGGCGGGGTGCGGGCCGGCCCGGCGGCGAGTGCGGCGGGCAGCAGGCCTCTTGGACAGGTTGAGAGATAAAAAAATAATAATTCCCGTGCAGTCTCAATGGCGGGGTGCGGGCCGGGGAATAGGCCTCTTGGCCGGGGTGAATAGTGTTGGAACACGGCCCGCGGAAATAGTAGCGGCTGGAGGTACCGGGGGCGATGCCCGCCCCGGCCCGGCGGCCAAGTTAAAAAAATAAATAATCCCCGTTCAGTCTCAATGGCAGGGTGCGGGCCGGCCCGGCGGCGATTGCGGCGGGCAGCAGGCCTCTTGGACAGGTTGAGAGATAAAAAAATAATAATTCCCATGCAGTCTCAATGGCGGGGTGCGGGCCGGGGAATAGGCCTCTTGGCCGGGGTGAATAGTGTTGGAACACGGCCCGCGGAAATAGTAGCGGCTGGAGGTACCGGGGGCGATGCCCGCCCCGGGCCGGCGGCCAAGTTAAAAAAATAAATAATCCCCGTTCAGTCTCAATGGCAGGGTGCGGGCCGGCCCGGCGGCGAGTGCGGCGGGCAGCAGGCCTCTTGGACAGGTTGAGAGATAAAAAAAATAATAATTCCCGTTCAGTCTCAATGGCAGGGTGCGGGCCGGCCCTGCGGCGAGTGCGGCGGGCAGCAGGCCTCTTGGACAGGTTGAGAGATAAAAAAATAATAATTCCCGTGCAGTCTCAATGGCGGGGTGCGGGCCGGGGAATAGGCCTCTTGGCCGGGGTGAATAGTGTTGGAACACGGCCCGCGGAAATAGTAGCGGCTGGAGGTACCGGGGGCGATGCCCGCCCCGGGCCGGCGGCCAAGTTAAAAAAATAAATAATCCCCGTTCAGTCTCAATGGCAGGGTGCGGGCCGGCCCGGCGGCGATTGCGGCGGGCAGCAGGCCTCTTGGACAGGTTGAGAGATAAAAAAATAATAATTCCCATGCAGTCTCAATGGCGGGGTGCGGGCCGGGGAATAGGCCTCTTGGCCGGGGTGAATATGTTGGAACGCGGCGCGCGTAAATAGAAGCGGCTGGAGGTACCGGGGGCGAAGCCCGCCCCGGCCCGGAGGCCGAGTTAAAAAAAATAATAATCCCCGTTCAGTCTCAATGGCGGGGTGCGGGCCGGCCCGGCGGCGAGTGCGGCGGGCAGCAGGCCTCTTGGACAGGTTGAGAGATAAAAAAATAATAATTCCCGTGCAGTCTCAATGGCGGGGTGCGGGCCGGGGAATAGGCCTCTTGGCTGTGGTGAATAGTGTTGGAACACGGCCCGCGGAAATAGTAGCGGCTGGAGGTACCGGGGGCGATGCCCGCCCCGGCCCGGCGGCCAAGTTAAAAAAATAAATAATCCCCGTTCAGTCTCAATGGCAGGGTGCGGGCCGGCCCGGCGGCGATTGCGGCGGGCAGCAGGCCTCTTGGACAGGTTGAGAGATATAAAAATAATAATTCCCGTGCAGTCTCAATGGCGGGGTGCGGGCCGGCCCGGCGGACGAGTGTGGCCGGGGAAGAGGCCTCTTGGCCGGGGTGAATATGTTGGAACGCGGCGCGCGTAAATAGAAGCGGCTGGAGGTACCGGGGGCGAAGCCCGCCCCGGCCCGGAGGCCGAGTTAAAAAAAATAATAATCCCCGTTCAGTCTCAATGGCGGGGTGCGGGCCGGCCCGGCGGCGAGTGCGGCGGGCTGCAGGCCTCTTGGACAGGTTGAGAGATAAAAAAATAATAATTCCCGTGCAGTCTCAATGGCGGGGTGCGGGCCGGCCCGGCGGACGAGTGTGGCCGGGGAAGAGGCCTCTTGGCCGGGGTGAATATGTTGGAACGCGGCGCGCGTAAATAGAAGCGGCTGGAGGTACCGGGGGCGAAGCCCGCCCCGGCCCGGCGGCCGAGTTAAAAAAAATAATAATCCCCGTACAGTCTCAATGGCGGGGTGCGGGCCGGCCCGGCGGCGAGTGCGGCGGGCAGCAGGCCTCTTGGACAGGTTGAGAGATAAAAAAATAATAATTCCCGTGCAGTCTCAATGGCGGGGTGCGGGCCGGGGAATAGGCCTCTTGGCCGGGGTGAATAGTGTTGGAACACGGCCCGCGGAAATAGTAGCGGCTGGAGGTACCGGGGGCGATGCCCGCCCCGGCCCGGCGGCCAAGTTAAAAAAATAAATAATCCCGTTCAGTCTCAATGGCAGGGTGCGGGCCGGCCCGGCGGCGATTGCGGCGGGCAGCAGGCCTCTTGGACAGGTTGAGAGATAAAAAAATAATAATTCCCATGCAGTCTCAATGGCGGGGTGCGGGCCGGGGAATAGGCCTCTTGGCCGGGGTGAATATGTTGGAACGCGGCGCGCGTAAATAGAAGCGGCTGGAGGTACCGGGGGCGAAGCCCGCCCCGGCCCGGAGGCCGAGTTAAAAAAAATAATAATCCCCGTTCAGTCTCAATGGCGGGGTGCGGGCCGGCCCGGCGGCGAGTGCGGCGGGCAGCAGGCCTCTTGGACAGGTTGAGAGATAAAAAAATAATAATTCCCGTGCAGTCTCAATGGCGGGGTGCGGGCCGGGGAATAGGCCTCTTGGCCGGGGTGAATAGTGTTGGAACACGGCCCGCGGAAATAGTAGCGGCTGGAGGTACCGGGGGCGATGCCCGCCCCGGCCCGGCGGCCAAGTTAAAAAAATAAATAATCCCCGTTCAGTCTCAATGGCAGGGTGCGGGCCGGCCCGGCGGCGATTGCGGCGGGCAGCAGGCCTCTTGGACAGGTTGAGAGATAAAAAAATAATAATTCCCATGCAGTCTCAATGGCGGGGTGCGGGCCGGGGAATAGGCCTCTTGGCCGGGGTGAATAGTGTTGGAACACGGCCCGCGGAAATAGTAGCGGCTGGAGGTACCGGGGGCGATGCCCGCCCCGGCCCGGCGGCCGAGTTAAAAAAAATAATAATCCCCGTTCAGTCTCAATGGCGGGGTGCGGGCCGACCCGGCGGCGAGTGCGGCGGGCAGCAGGCCTCTTGGACAGGTTGAGAGATAAAAAAATAATAATTCCCGTTCAGTCTCAAAGGCAGGGTGCGGGCCGGCCCGGCGGCAATTGCGGCGGGCAGCAGGCCTCTTGGACAGGTTGAGAGAAAAAAAAATAATAATTCCCATGCAGTCTCAATGGCGGGGTGCGGGCCGGGGAATAGGCCTCTTGGCCGGGGTGAATATGTTGGAACGCGGCGCGCGTAAATAGAAGCGGCTGGAGGTACCGGGGGCGATGCCCGCCCCGGCCCGGCGGCCAAGTTAAAAAAATAAATAATCCCGTTCAGTCTCAATGGCAGGGTGCGGGCCGGCCCGGCGGCGATTGCGGCGGGCAGCAGGCCTCTTGGACAGGTTGAGAGATAAAAAAATAATAATTCCCATGCAGTCTCAATGGCGGGGTGCGGGCCGGGGAATAGGCCTCTTGGCCGGGGTGAATAGTGTTGGAACACGGCCCGCGGAAATAGTAACGGCTGGAGGTACCGGGGGCGATGCCCGCCCCGGCCCGGCGGCCAAGTTAAAAAAATAAATAATCCCCGTTCAGTCTCAATGGCAGGGTGCGGGCCGGCCCGGTGGCGATTGCGGCGGGCAGCAGGCCTCTTGGACAGGTTGAGAGATATAAAAATAATAATTCCCGTGCAGTCTCAATGGCGGGGTGCGGGCCGGCCCGGCGGACGAGTGTGGCCGGGGAAGAGGCCTCTTGGCCGGGGTGAATATGTTGGAACGCGGCGCGCGTAAATAGAAGCGGCTGGAGGTACCGGGGGCGAAGCCCGCCCCGGCCCGGAGGCCGAGTTAAAAAAAATAATAATCCCCGTTCAGTCTCAATGGCGGGGTGCGGGCCGGCCCGGCGGCGAGTGCGGCGGGCAGCAGGCCTCTTGGACAGGTTGAGAGATAAAAAAATAATAATTCCCGTGCAGTCTCAATGGCGGGGTGCGGGCCGGGGAATAGGCCTCTTGGCCGGGGTGAATAGTGTTGGAACACGGCCCGCGGAAATAGTAGCGGCTGGAGGTACCGGGGGCGATGCCCGCCCCGGGCCGGCGGCCAAGTTAAAAAAATAAATAATCCCCGTTCAGTCTCAATGGCAGGGTGCGGGCCGGCCCGGCGGCGAGTGCGGCGGGCAGCAGGCCTCTTGGACAGGTTGAGAGATAAAAAAATAATAATTCCCATGCAGTCTCAATGGCGGGGTGCGGGCCGGGGAATAGGCCTCTTGGCCGGGGTGAATATGTTGGAACGCGGCGCGCGTAAATAGAAGCGGCTGGAGGTACCGGGGGCGAAGCCCTCCCCGGCCCGGAGGCCGAGTTAAAAAAAATAATAATTCCCGTGCAGTCTCAATGGCGGGGTGCGGGCCGGCCCGGCGGCGAGTGCGGCGGGCAGCAGGCCTCTTGGACAGGTTGAGAGATAAAAAAATAATAATTCCCGTGCAGTCTCAATGGCGGGGTGCGGGCCGGGGAATAGGCCTCTTGGCCGGGGTGAATAGTGTTGGAACACGGCCCGCGGAAATAGTAGCGGCTGGAGGTACCGGGGGCGATGCCCGCCCCGGCCCGGCGGCCAAGTTAAAAAAATAAATAATCCCCGTTCAGTCTCAATGGCAGGGTGCGGGCCGGCCCGGCGGCGATTGCGGCGGGCAGCAGGCCTCTTGGACAGGTTGAGAGATATAAAAATAATAATTCCCGTGCAGTCTCAACGGCGGGGTGCGGGCCGGCCCGGCGGACGAGTGTGGCCGGGGAATAGGCCTCTTGGCCGGGGTGAATATGTTGGAACGCGGCGCGCGTAAATAGAAGCGGCTGGAGGTACCGGGGGCGAAGCCCGCCCCGGCCCGGAGGCCGAGTTAAAAAAAATAATAATCCCCGTTCAGTCTCAATGGCGGGGTGCGGGCCGGCCCGGCGGCGAGTGCGGCGGGCAGCAGGCCTCTTGGACAGGTTGAGAGATAAAAAAATAATAATTCCCGTGCAGTCTCAATGGCGGGGTGCGGGCCGGGGAATAGGCCTCTTGGCCGGGGTGAATAGTGTTGGAACACGGCCCGCGGAAATAGTAGCGGCTGGAGGTACCGGGGGCGATGCCCGCCCCGGGCCGGCGGCCAAGTTAAAAAAATAAATAATCCCCGTTCAGTCTCAATGGCAGGGTGCGGGCCGGCCCGGCGGCGAGTGCGGCGGGCAGCAGGCCTCTTGGACAGGTTGAGAGATAAAAAAATAATAATTCCCGTTCAGTCTCAATCGCAGGGTGCGGGCCGGCCCGGCGGCGATTGCGGCGGGCAGCAGGCCTCTTGGACAGGTTGAGAGATAAAAAAATAATAATTCCCATGCAGTCTCAATGGCGGGGTGCGGGCCGGGGAATAGGCCTCTTGGCCGGGGTGAATAGTGTTGGAACACGGCCCGCGGAAATAGTAGCGGCTGGAGGTACCGGGGGCGATGCCCGCCCCGGCCCGGCGGCCAAGTTAAAAAAATAAATAATCCCCGTTCAGTCTCAATGGCAGGGTGCGGGCCGGCCCGGCGGCGATTGCGGCGGGCAGCAGGCCTCTTGGACAGGTTGAGAGATAAAAAAATAATAATTCCCATGCAGTCTCAATGGCGGGGTGCGGGCCGGGGAATAGGCCTCTTGGCCGGGGTGAATAGTGTTGGAACACGGCCCGCGGAAATAGTAACGGCTGGAGATACCGGGGGCGATGCCCGCCCCGGGCCGGCGGCCAAGTTAAAAAAATAAATAATCCCCGTTCAGTCTCAATGGCAGGGTGCGGGCCGGCCCGGCGGCGATTGCGGCGGGCAGCAGGCCTCTTGGACAGGTTGAGAGATATAAAAATAATAATTCCCGTGCAGTCTCAACGGCGGGGTGCGGGCCGGCCCGGCGGACGAGTGTGGCCGGGGAATAGGCCTCTTGGCCGGGGTGAATATGTTGGAACGCGGCGCGCGTAAATAGAAGCGGCTGGAGGTACCGGGGGCGAAGCCCGCCCCGGCCCGGAGGCCGAGTTAAAAAAAATAATAATCCCCGTTCAGTCTCAATGGCGGGGTGCGGGCCGGCCCGGCGGCGAGTGCGGCGGGCAGCAGGCCTCTTGGACAGGTTGAGAGATAAAAAAATAATAATTCCCGTGCAGTCTCAATGGCGGGGTGCGGGCCGGGGAATAGGCCTCTTGGCCGGGGTGAATAGTGTTGGAACACGGCCCGCGGAAATAGTAGCGGCTGGAGGTACCGGGGGCGATGCCCGCCCCGGGCCGGCGGCCAAGTTAAAAAAATAAATAATCCCCGTTCAGTCTCAATGGCAGGGTGCGGGCCGGCCCGGCGGCGAGTGCGGCGGGCAGCAGGCCTCTTGGACAGGTTGAGAGATAAAAAAATAATAATTCCCATGCAGTCTCAATGGCGGGGTGCGGGCCGGGGAATAGGCCTCTTGGCCGGGGTGAATATGTTGGAACGCGGCGCGCGTAAATAGAAGCGGCTGGAGGTACCGGGGGCGAAGCCCTCCCCGGCCCGGAGGCCGAGTTAAAAAAAATAATAATTCCCGTGCAGTCTCAATGGCGGGGTGCGGGCCGGCCCGGCGGCGAGTGCGGCGGGCAGCAGGCCTCTTGGACAGGTTGAGAGATAAAAAAATAATAATTCCCGTGCAGTCTCAATGGCGGGGTGCGGGCCGGGGAATAGGCCTCTTGGCCGGGGTGAATAGTGTTGGAACACGGCCCGCGGAAATAGTAGCGGCTGGAGGTACCGGGGGCGATGCCCGCCCCGGCCCGGCGGCCAAGTTAAAAAAATAAATAATCCCCGTTCAGTCTCAATGGCAGGGTGCGGGCCGGCCCGGCGGCGATTGCGGCGGGCAGCAGGCCTCTTGGACAGGTTGAGAGATATAAAAATAATAATTCCCGTGCAGTCTCAACGGCGGGGTGCGGGCCGGCCCGGCGGACGAGTGTGGCCGGGGAATAGGCCTCTTGGCCGGGGTGAATATGTTGGAACGCGGCGCGCGTAAATAGAAGCGGCTGGAGGTACCGGGGGCGAAGCCCGCCCCGGCCCGGAGGCCGAGTTAAAAAAAATAATAATCCCCGTTCAGTCTCAATGGCGGGGTGCGGGCCGGCCCGGCGGCGAGTGCGGCGGGCAGCAGGCCTCTTGGACAGGTTGAGAGATAAAAAAATAATAATTCCCGTGCAGTCTCAATGGCGGGGTGCGGGCCGGGGAATAGGCCTCTTGGCCGGGGTGAATAGTGTTGGAACACGGCCCGCGGAAATAGTAGCGGCTGGAGGTACCGGGGGCGATGCCCGCCCCGGGCCGGCGGCCAAGTTAAAAAAATAAATAATCCCCGTTCAGTCTCAATGGCAGGGTGCGGGCCGGCCCGGCGGCGAGTGCGGCGGGCAGCAGGCCTCTTGGACAGGTTGAGAGATAAAAAAATAATAATTCCCGTTCAGTCTCAATCGCAGGGTGCGGGCCGGCCCGGCGGCGATTGCGGCGGGCAGCAGGCCTCTTGGACAGGTTGAGAGATAAAAAAATAATAATTCCCATGCAGTCTCAATGGCGGGGTGCGGGCCGGGGAATAGGCCTCTTGGCCGGGGTGAATATGTTGGAACGCGGCGCGCGTAAATAGAAGCGGCTGGAGGTACCGGGGGCGAAGCCCTCCCCGGCCCGGAGGCCGAGTTAAAAAAAATAATAATCCCCGTTCAGTCTCAATGGCGGGGTGCGGGCCGGCCCGGCGGCCAAGTTAAAAAAATAAATAATCCCCGTTCAGTCTCAATGGCAGGGTGCGGGCCGGCCCGGCGGCGATTGCGGCGGGCAGCAGGCCTCTTGGACAGGTTGAGAGATAAAAAAATAATAATTCCCATGCAGTCTCAATGGCGGGGTGCGGGCCGGGGAATAGGCCTCTTGGCCGGGGTGAATAGTGTTGGAACACGGCCCGCGGAAATAGTAGCGGCTGGAGGTACCGGGGGCGATGCCCGCCCCGGGCCGGCGGCCAAGTTAAAAAAATAAATAATCCCCGTTCAGTCTCAATGGCAGGGTGCGGGCCGGCCCGGCGGCGAGTGCGGCGGGCAGCAGGCCTCTTGGACAGGTTGAGAGATAAAAAAAATAATAATTCCCGTTCAGTCTCAATGGCAGGGTGCGGGCCGGCCCTGCGGCGAGTGCGGCGGGCAGCAGGCCTCTTGGACAGGTTGAGAGATAAAAAAATAATAATTCCCGTGCAGTCTCAATGGCGGGGTGCGGGCCGGGGAATAGGCCTCTTGGCCTGGGTGAATATGTTGGAACGCGGCGCGCGTAAATAGAAGCGGCTGGAGGTACCGGGGGCGAAGCCCGCCCCGGCCCGGAGGCCGAGTTAAAAAAAATAATAATCCCCGTTCAGTCTCAATGGCGGGGTGCGGGCCGGCCCGGCGGCGAGTGTGGCGGGCAGCAGGCCTCTTGGACAGGTTGAGAGATAAAAAAATAATAATTCCCGTGCAGTCTCAATGGCGGGGTGCGGGCCGGGGAATAGGCCTCTTGGCCGGGGTGAATAGTGTTGGAACACGGCCCGCGGAAATAGTAGCGGCTGGAGGTACCGGGGGCGATGCCCGCCCCGGCCCGGCGGCCAGGTTAAAAAAATAAATAATCCCGTTCAGTCTCAATGGCAGGGTGCGGGCCGGCCCGGCGGCGATTGCGGCGGGCAGCAGGCCTCTTGGACAGGTTGAGAGATAAAAAAATAATAATTCCCATGCAGTCTCAATGGCGGGGTGCGGGCCGGGGAATAGGCCTCTTGGCCGGGGTGAATATGTTGGAACGCGGCGCGCGTAAATAGAAGCGGCTGGAGGTACCGGGGGCGAAGCCCGCCCCGGCCCGGAGGCCGAGTTAAAAAAAATAATAATCCCCGTTCAGTCTCAATGGCGGGGTGCGGGCCGGCCCGGCGGCGAGTGCGGCGGGCAGCAGGCCTCTTGGACAGGTTGAGAGATAAAAAAATAATAATTCCCGTGCAGTCTCAATGGCGGGGTGCGGGCCGGGGAATAGGCCTCTTGGCTGTGGTGAATAGTGTTGGAACACGGCCCGCGGAAATAGTAGCGGCTGGAGGTACCGGGGGCGATGCCCGCCCCGGCCCGGCGGCCAAGTTAAAAAAATAAATAATCCCCGTTCAGTCTCAATGGCAGGGTGCGGGCCGGCCCGGCGGCGATTGCGGCGGGCAGCAGGCCTCTTGGACAGGTTGAGAGATATAAAAATAATAATTCCCGTGCAGTCTCAATGGCGGGGTGCGGGCCGGCCCGGCGGACGAGTGTGGCCGGGGAAGAGGCCTCTTGGCCGGGGTGAATATGTTGGAACGCGGCGCGCGTAAATAGAAGCGGCTGGAGGTACCGGGGGCGAAGCCCGCCCCGGCCCGGAGGCCGAGTTAAAAAAAATAATAATCCCCGTTCAGTCTCAATGGCGGGGTGCGGGCCGGCCCGGCGGCGAGTGCGGCGGGCTGCAGGCCTCTTGGACAGGTTGAGAGATAAAAAAATAATAATTCCCGTGCAGTCTCAATGGCGGGGTGCGGGCCGACCCGGCGGACGAGTGTGGCCGGGGAAGAGGCCTCTTGGCCGGGGTGAATATGTTGGAACGCGGCGCGCGTAAATAGAAGCGGCTGGAGGTACCGGGGGCGAAGCCCGCCCCGGCCCGGCGGCCGAGTTAAAAAAAATAATAATCCCCGTACAGTCTCAATGGCGGGGTGCGGGCCGGCCCGGCGGCGAGTGCGGCGGGCAGCAGGCCTCTTGGACAGGTTGAGAGATAAAAAAATAATAATTCCCGTGCAGTCTCAATGGCGGGGTGCGGGCCGGGGAATAGGCCTCTTGGCCGGGGTGAATAGTGTTGGAACACGGCCCGCGGAAATAGTAGCGGCTGGAGGTACCGGGGGCGATGCCCGCCCCGGCCCGGCGGCCAAGTTAAAAAAATAAATAATCCCGTTCAGTCTCAATGGCAGGGTGCGGGCCGGCCCGGCGGCGATTGCGGCGGGCAGCAGGCCTCTTGGACAGGTTGAGAGATAAAAAAATAATAATTCCCATGCAGTCTCAATGGCGGGGTGCGGGCCGGGGAATAGGCCTCTTGGCCGGGGTGAATATGTTGGAACGCGGCGCGCGTAAATAGAAGCGGCTGGAGGTACCGGGGGCGAAGCCTGCCCCGGCCCGGAGGCCGAGTTAAAAAAAATAATAATCCCCGTTCAGTCTCAATGGCGGGGTGCGGGCCGGCCCGGCGGCGAGTGCGGCGGGCAGCAGGCCTCTTGGACAGGTTGAGAGATAAAAAAATAATAATTCCCGTGCAGTCTCAATGGCGGGGTGCGGGCCGGGGAATAGGCCTCTTGGCCGGGGTGAATAGTGTTGGAACACGGCCCGCGGAAATAGTAGCGGCTGGAGGTACCGGGGGCGATGCCCGCCCCGGCCCGGCGGCCAAGTTAAAAAAATAAATAATCCCCGTTCAGTCTCAATGGCAGGGTGCGGGCCGGCCCGGCGGCGATTGCGGCGGGCAGCAGGCCTCTTGGACAGGTTGAGAGATAAAAAAATAATAATTCCCATGCAGTCTCAATGGCGGGGTGCGGGCCGGGGAATAGGCCTCTTGGCCGGGGTGAATAGTGTTGGAACACGGCCCGCGGAAATAGTAGCGGCTGGAGGTACCGGGGGCGATGCCCGCCCCGGCCCGGCGGCCGAGTTAAAAAAAATAATAATCCCCGTTCAGTCTCAATGGCGGGGTGCGGGCCGACCCGGCGGCGAGTGCGGCGGGCAGCAGGCCTCTTGGACAGGTTGAGAGATAAAAAAATAATAATTCCCGTTCAGTCTCAATGGCAGGGTGCGGGCCGGCCCGGCGGCAATTGCGGCGGGCAGCAGGCCTCTTGGACAGGTTGAAAAATAAAAAAATAATAATTCCCATGCAGTCTCAATGGCGGGGTGCGGGCCGGGGAATAGGCCTCTTGGCCGGGGTGAATATGTTGGAACGCGGCGCGCGTAAATAGAAGCGGCTGGAGGTACCGGGGGCGAAGCCCGCCCCGGCCCGGAGGCCGAGTTAAAAAAAATAATAATCCCCGTTCAGTCTCAATGGCGGGGTGCGGGCCGACCCGGCGGCGAGTGCGGCGGGCAGCAGGCCTCTTGGACAGGTTGACAGATAAAAAAATAATAATTCCCGTGCAGTCTCAATGGCGGGGTGCGGGCCGGGGAATAGGCCTCTTGGCCGGGGTGAATATGTTGGAACGCGGCGCGCGTAAATAGAAGCGGCTGGAGGTACCGGGGGCGATGCCCGCCCTGGCCCGGCGGCCAAGTTAAAAAAATAAATAATCCCGTTCAGTCTCAATGGCAGGGTGCGGGCCGGCCCGGCGGCGATTGCGGCGGGCAGCAGGCCTCTTGGACAGGTTGAGAGATAAAAAAATAATAATTCCCATGCAGTCTCAATGGCGGGGTGCGGGCCGGGGAATAGGCCTCTTGGCCGGGGTGAATATGTTGGAACGCGGCGCGCGTAAATAGAAGCGGCTGGAGGTACCGGGGGCGATGCCCGCCCTGGCCCGGCGGCCAAGTTAAAAAAATAAATAATCCCGTTCAGTCTCAATGGCAGGGTGCGGGCCGGCCCGGCGGCGATTGCGGCGGGCAGCAGGCCTCTTGGACAGGTTGAGAGATAAAAAAATAATAATTCCCATGCAGTCTCAATGGCGGGGTGCGGGCCGGGGAATAGGCCTCTTGGCCGGGGTGAATAGTGTTGGAACACGGCCCGCGGAAATAGTAGCGGCTGGAGGTACCGGGGGCGATGCCCGCCCCGGCCCGGCGGCCAAGTTAAAAAAATAAATAATCCCCTTCAGTCTCATGGCAGGGTGCGGGCCGGCCCGGCGGCGAGTGCGGCGGGCAGCAGGCCTCTTGGACAGGTTGAGAGATAAAAAAATAATAATTCCCGTTCAGTCTCAATGGCAGGGTGCGGGCCGGCCCGGCGGCGAGTGCGGCGGGCAGCAGGCCTCTTGGACAGGTTGAGAGATAAAAAAATAATAATTCCCGTGCAGTCTCAATGGCGGGGTGCGGGCCGGCCCGGCGGACGAGTGTGGCCGGGGAAGAGGCCTCTTGGCCGTGGTGAATATGTTGGAACGCGGCGCGCGTAAATAGAAGCGGCTGGAGGTACCGGGGGCGAAGCCCGCCCCGGCCCGGAGGCCGAGTTAAAAAAAATAATAATCCCCGTTCAGTCTCAATGGCGGGGTGCGGGCCGGCCCTGCGGCGATTGCGGCGGGCAGCAGGCCTCTTGGACAGGTTGAGAGATAAAAAAATAATAATTCCCATGCAGTCTCAATGGCGGGGTGCGGGCCGGGGAATAGGCCTCTTGGCCGGGGTGAATAGTGTTGGAACACGGCCCCGGGCCGGCGGCCAAGTTAAAAAAATAAATAATCCCCGTTCAGTCTCAATGGCAGGGTGCGGGCCGGCCCGGCGGCGATTGCGGCGGGCAGCAGGCCTCTTGGACAGGTTGAGAGATAAAAAAATAATAATTCCCGTGCAGTCTCAATGGCGGGGTGCGGGCCGGGGAATAGGCCTCTTGGCCGGGGTGAATAGTGTTGGAACACGGCCCGCGGAAATAGTAGCGGCTGGAGGTACCGGGGGCGATGCCCGCCCCGGGCCGGCGGCCAAGTTAAAAAAATAAATAATCCCCGTTCAGTCTCAATGGCAGGGTGCGGGCCGGCCCGGCGGCGATTGCGGCGGGCAGCAGGCCTCTTGGACAGGTTGAGAGATAAAAAAATAATAATTCCCGTGCAGTCTCAATGGCGGGGTGCGGGCCGGGGAATAGGCCTCTTGGCCGGGGTGAATAGTGTTGGAACACGGCCCGCGGAAATAGTAGTGGCTGGAGGTACCGGGGGCGATGCCCGCCCCGGCCCGGCGGCCAAGTTAAAAAAATAAATAATCCCCGTTCAGTCTTAATGGCAGGGTGCGGGCCGGCCCGGCGGCGATTGCGGCGGGCAGCAGGCCTCTTGGACAGGTTGAGAGATAAAAAAATAATAATTCCCATGCAGTCTCAATGGCGGGGTGCGGGCCGGGGAATAGGCCTCTTGGCCGGGGTGAATAGTGTTGGAACACGGCCCGCGGAAATAGTAGCGGCTGGAGGTACCGGGGGCGATGCCCGCCCCGGGCCGGCGGCCAAGTTAAAAAAATAAATAATCCCCGTTCAGTCTCAATGGCAGGGTGCGGGCCGGCCCGGCGGCGATTGCGGCGGGCAGCAGGCCTCTTGGACAGGTTGAGAGATATAAAAATAATAATTCCCGTGCAGTCTCAATGGCGGGGTGCGGGCCGGCCCGGCGGACGAGTGTGGCCGGGGAAGAGGCCTCTTGGCCGGGGTGAATATGTTGGAACGCGGCGCGCGTAAATAGAAGCGGCTGGAGGTACCGGGGGCGAAGCCCGCCCCGGCCCGGAGGCCGAGTTAAAAAAAATAATAATCCCCGTTCAGTCTCAATGGCGGGGTGCGGGCCGGCCCGGCGGCGAGTGCGGCGGGCAGCAGGCCTCTTGGACAGGTTGAGAGATAAAACAATAATAATTCCCGTGCAGTCTCAATGGCGGGGTGCGGGCCGGCCCGGCGGACGAGTGTGGCCGGAGAAGAGGCCTCTTGGCCGGGGTGAATATGTTGGAACGCGGCGCGCGTAAATAGAAGCGGCTGGAGGTACCGGGGGCGATGCCCGCCCCGGGCCGGCGGCCAAGTTAAAAAAATAAATAATCCCCGTTCAGTCTCAATGGCAGGGTGCGGGCCGGCCCGGCGGCGATTGCGGCGGGCAGCAGGCCTCTTGGACAGGTTGAGAGATAAAAAAATAATAATTCCCATGCAGTCTCAATGGCGGGGTGCGGGCCGGGGAATAGGCCTCTTGGCCGGGGTGAATATGTTGGAACGCGGCGCGCGTAAATAGAAGCGGCTGGAGGTACCGGGGGCGAAGCCCGCCCCGGCCCGGAGGCCGAGTTAAAAAAAATAATAATCCCCGTTCAGTCTCAATGGCGGGGTGCGGGCCGGCCCGGCGGCGAGTGCGGCGGGCAGCAGGCCTCTGGGACAGGTTGAGAGATAAAAAAATAATAATTCCCGTGCAGTCTCAATGGCGGGGTGCGGGCCGGGGAATAGGCCTCTTGGCCGGGGTGAATATGTTGGAACGCGGCGCGCGTAAATAGAAGCGGCTGGAGGTACCGGGGGCGAAGCCCGCCCCGGCCCGGAGGCCGAGTTAAAAAAAATAATAATCCCCGTTCAGTCTCAATGGCGGGGTGCGGGCCGGCCCGGCGGCGAGTGCGGCGGGCTGCAGGCCTCTTGGACAGGTTGAGAGATAAAAAAATAATAATTCCCGTGCAGTCTCAATGGCGGGGTGCGGGCCGGGGAATAGGCCTCTTGGCCGGGGTGAATAGTGTTGGAACACGGCCCGCGGAAATAGTAGCGGCTGGAGGTACCGGGGGCGATGCCCGCCCCGGCCCGGCGGCCAAGTTAAAAAAATAAATAATCCCCTTCAGTCTCATGGCAGGGTGCGGGCCGGCCCGGCGGCGAGTGCGGCGGGCAGCAGGCCTCTTGGACAGGTTGAGAGATAAAAAAATAATAATTCCCGTTCAGTCTCAATGGCGGGGTGCGGGCCGGGGAATAGGCCTCTTGGCCGGGGTGAATATGTTGGAACGCGGTGCGCGTAAATAGAAGCGGCTGGAGGTACCGGGGGCGAAGCCCGCCCCGGCCCGGAGGCCGAGTTAAAAAAAATAATAATCCCCGTTCAGTCTCAATGGCGGGGTGCGGGCCGGCCCGGCGGCGAGTGCGGCGGGCAGCAGGCCTCTTGGACAGGTTGAGAGATAAAAAAATAATAATTCCCGTGCAGTCTCAATGGCGGGGTGCGGGCCGGGGAATAGGCCTCTTGGCCGGGGTGAATAGTGTTGGAACACGGCCCGCGGAAATAGTAGCGGCTGGAGGTACCGGGGGCGATGCCCGCCCCGGCCCGGCGGCCAAGTTAAAAAAATAAATAATCCCCGTTCAGTCTCAATGGCAGGGTGCGGGCCGGCCCGGCGGCGATTGCGGCGGGCAGCAGGCCTCTTGGACAGGTTGAGAGATAAAAAAATAATAATTCCCATGCAGTCTCAATGGCGGGGTGCGGGCCGGGGAATAGGCCTCTTGGCCGGGGTGAATAGTGTTGGAACACGGCCCGCGGAAATAGTAGCGGCTGGAGGTACCGGGGGCGATGCCCGCCCCGGCCCGGCGGCCGAGTTAAAAAAAATAATAATCCCCGTTCAGTCTCAATGGCGGGGTGCGGGCCGACCCGGCGGCGAGTGCGGCGGGCAGCAGGCCTCTTGGACAGGTTGAGAGATAAAAAAATAATAATTCCCGTTCAGTCTCAATGGCAGGGTGCGGGCCGGCCCGGCGGCAATTGCGGCGGGCAGCAGGCCTCTTGGACAGGTTGAGAGATAAAAAAATAATAATTCCCATGCAGTCTCAATGGCGGGGTGCGGGCCGGGGAATAGGCCTCTTGGCCGGGGTGAATATGTTGGAACGCGGCGCGCGTAAATAGAAGCGGCTGGAGGTACCGGGGGCGAAGCCCGCCCCGGCCCGGAGGCCGAGTTAAAAAAAATAATAATCCCCGTTCAGTCTCAATGGCGGGGTGCGGGCCGACCCGGCGGCGAGTGCGGCGGGCAGCAGGCCTCTTGGACAGGTTGACAGATAAAAAAATAATAATTCCCGTGCAGTCTCAATGGCGGGGTGCGGGCCGGCCCGGCGGACGAGTGTGGCCGGGGAAGAGGCCTCTTGGCCGGGGTGAATATGTTGGAACGCGGCGCGCGTAAATAGAAGCGGCTGGAGGTACCGGGGGCGAAGCCCGCCCCGGCCCGGAGGCCGAGTTAAAAAAAATAATAATCCCCGTTCAGTCTCAATGGCGGGGTGCGGGCCGGCCCGGCGGCGAGTGCGGCGGGCAGCAGGCCTCTTGGACAGGTTGAGAGATAAAACAATAATAATTCCCGTGCAGTCTCAATGGCGGGGTGCGGGCCGGCCCGGCGGACGAGTGTGGCCGGAGAAGAGGCCTCTTGGCCGGGGTGAATATGTTGGAACGCGGCGCGCGTAAATAGAAGCGGCTGGAGGTACCGGGGGCGATGCCCGCCCCGGGCCGGCGGCCAAGTTAAAAAAATAAATAATCCCCGTTCAGTCTCAATGGCAGGGTGCGGGCCGGCCCGGCGGCGATTGCGGCGGGCAGCAGGCCTCTTGGACAGGTTGAGAGATAAAAAAATAATAATTCCCATGCAGTCTCAATGGCGGGGTGCGGGCCGGGGAATAGGCCTCTTGGCCGGGGTGAATATGTTGGAACGCGGCGCGCGTAAATAGAAGCGGCTGGAGGTACCGGGGGCGAAGCCCGCCCCGGCCCGGAGGCCGAGTTAAAAAAAATAATAATCCCCGTTCAGTCTCAATGGCGGGGTGCGGGCCGGCCCGGCGGCGAGTGCGGCGGGCAGCAGGCCTCTGGGACAGGTTGAGAGATAAAAAAATAATAATTCCCGTGCAGTCTCAATGGCGGGGTGCGGGCCGGGGAATAGGCCTCTTGGCCGGGGTGAATATGTTGGAACGCGGCGCGCGTAAATAGAAGCGGCTGGAGGTACCGGGGGCGAAGCCCGCCCCGGCCCGGAGGCCGAGTTAAAAAAAATAATAATCCCCGTTCAGTCTCAATGGCGGGGTGCGGGCCGGCCCGGCGGCGAGTGCGGCGGGCTGCAGGCCTCTTGGACAGGTTGAGAGATAAAAAAATAATAATTCCCGTGCAGTCTCAATGGCGGGGTGCGGGCCGGGGAATAGGCCTCTTGGCCGGGGTGAATAGTGTTGGAACACGGCCCGCGGAAATAGTAGCGGCTGGAGGTACCGGGGGCGATGCCCGCCCCGGCCCGGCGGCCAAGTTAAAAAAATAAATAATCCCGTTCAGTCTCAATGGCAGGGTGCGGGCCGGCCCGGCGGCGATTGCGGCGGGCAGCAGGCCTCTTGGACAGGTTGAGAGATAAAAAAATAATAATTCCCATGCAGTCTCAATGGCGGGGTGCGGGCCGGGCAATAGGCCTCTTGGCCGGGGTGAATATGTTGGAACGCGGCGCGCGTAAATAGAAGCGGCTGGAGGTACCGGGGGCGAAGCCCGCCCCGGCCCGGAGGCCGAGTTAAAAAAAATAATAATCCCGTTCAGTCTCAATGGCGGGGTGCGGGCCGGCCCGGCGGCGAGTGCGGCGGGCAGCAGGCCTCTTGGACAGGTTGAGAGATAAAAAAAATAATAATTCCCGTGCAGTCTCAATGGCGGGGTGCGGGCCGGGGAATAGGCCTCTTGGCCGGGGTGAATAGTCTTGGAACACGGCCCGCGGAAATAGTAGCGGCTGGAGGTACCGGGGGCGATGCCCGCCCCGGCCCGGCGGCCAAGTTAAAAAAATAAATAATCCCCGTTCAGTCTCAATGGCAGGGTGCGGGCCGGCCCGGCGGCGATTGCGGCGGGCAGCAGGCCTCTTGGACAGGTTGAGAGATAAAAAAATAATAATTCCCATGCAGTCTCAATGGCGGGGTGCGGGCCGGGAATAGGCCTCTTGGCCGGGGTGAATAGTGTTGGAACACGGCCCGCGGAAATAGTAGCGGCTGGAGGTACCGGGGGCGATGCCCGCCCCGGCCCGGCGGCCAAGTTAAAAAAATAAATAATCCCCTTCAGTCTCATGGCAGGGTGCGGGCCGGCCCGGCGGCGAGTGCGGCGGGCAGCAGGCCTCTTGGACAGGTTGAGAGATAAAAAAATAATAATTCCCGTTCAGTCTCAATGGCAGGGTGCGGGCCGGCCCGGCGGCAATTGCGGCGGGCAGCAGGCCTCTTGGACAGGTTGAGAGATAAAAAAATAATAATTCCCATGCAGTCTCAATGGCGGGGTGCGGGCCGGGGAATAGGCCTCTTGGCCGGGGTGAATATGTTGGAACGCGGCGCGCGTAAATAGAAGCGGCTGGAGGTACCGGGGGCGAAGCCCGCCCCGGCCCGGAGGCCGAGTTAAAAAAAATAATAATCCCCGTTCAGTCTCAATGGCGGGGTGCGGGCCGGCCCGGCGGCGAGTGCGGCGGGCAGCAGGCCTCTTGGACAGGTTGAGAGATAAAAAAATAATAATTCCCGTGCAGTCTCAATGGCGGGGTGCGGGCCGGGGAATAGGCCTCTTGGCCGGGGTGAATATGTTGGAACGCGGCGCGTGTAAATAGAAGCGGCTGGAGGTACCGGGGGCGAAGCCCGCCCCGGCCCGGAGGCCGAGTTAAAAAAAATAATAATCCCCGTTCAGTCTCAATGGCGGGGTGCGGGCCGGCCCGGCGGCGAGTGCGGCGGGCAGCAGGCCTCTTGGACAGGTTGAGAGATAAAAAAATAATAATTCCCGTGCAGTCTCAATGGCGGGGTGCGGGCCGGGGAATAGGCCTCTTGGCCGGGGTGAATAGTGTTGGAACACGGCCCGCGGAAATAGTAACGGCTGGAGGTACCGGGGGCGATGCCCGCCCCGGCCCGGCGGCCAAGTTAAAAAAATAAATAATCCCCGTTCAGTCTCAATGGCAGGGTGCGGGCCGGCCCGGCGGCGATTGCGGCGGGCAGCAGGCCTCTTGGACAGGTTGAGAGATATAAAAATAATAATTCCCGTGCAGTCTCAATGGCGGGGTGCGGGCCGGCCCGGCGGACGAGTGTGGCCGGGGAAGAGGCCTCTTGGCCGGGGTGAATATGTTGGAACGCGGCGCGCGTAAATAGAAGCGGCTGGAGGTACCGGGGGCGAAGCCCGCCCCGGCCCGGAGGCCGAGTTAAAAAAAATAATAATCCCCGTTCAGTCTCAATGGCGGGGTGCGGGCCGGCCCGGCGGCGAGTGCGGCGGGCTGCAGGCCTCTTGGACAGGTTGAGAGATAAAAAAATAATAATTCCCGTGCAGTCTCAATGGCGGGGTGCGGGCCGGCCCGGCGGACGAGTGTGGCCGGGGAAGAGGCCTCTTGGCCGGGGTGAATATGTTGGAACGCGGCGCGCGTAAATAGAAGCGGCTGGAGGTACCGGGGGCGAAGCCCGCCCCGGCCCGGCGGCCGAGTTAAAAAAAATAATAATCCCCGTACAGTCTCAATGGCGGGGTGCGGGCCGGCCCGGCGGCGAGTGCGGCGGGCAGCATGCCTCTTGGACAGGTTGAGAGATAAAAAAATAATAATTCCCGTGCAGTCTCAATGGCGGGGTGCGGGCCGGGGAATAGGCCTCTTGGCCGGGGTGAATAGTGTTGGAACACGGCCCGCGGAAATAGTAGCGGCTGGAGGTACCGGGGGCGATGCCCGCCCCGGCCCGGCGGCCAAGTTAAAAAAATAAATAATCCCCGTTCAGTCTCAATGGCAGGGTGCGGGCCGGCCCGGCGGCGATTGCGGCGGGCAGCAGGCCTCTTGGACAGGTTGAGAGATAAAAAAATAATAATTCCCATGCAGTCTCAATGGCGGGGTGCGGGCCGGGGAATAGGCCTCTTGGCCGGGGTGAATAGTGTTGGAACACGGCCCGCGGAAATAGTAGCGGCTGGAGGTACCGGGGGCGATGCCCGCCCCGGCCCGGCGGCCGAGTTAAAAAAAATAATAATCCCCGTTCAGTCTCAATGGCGGGGTGCGGGCCGACCCGGCGGCGAGTGCGGCGGGCAGCAGGCCTCTTGGACAGGTTGAGAGATAAAAAAATAATAATTCCCGTGCAGTCTCAATGGCAGGGTGCGGGCCGGCCCGGCGGCAATTGCAGCGGGCAGCAGGCCTCTTGGACAGGTTGAGAGATAAAAAAATAATAATTCCCATGCAGTCTCAATGGCGGGGTGCGGGCCGGGGAATAGGCCTCTTGGCCGGGGTGAATATGTTGGAACGCGGCGCGCGTAAATAGAAGCGGCTGGAGGTACCGGGGGCGAAGCCCGCCCCGGCCCGGAGGCCGAGTTAAAAAAAATAATAATCCCCGTTCAGTCTCAATGGCGGGGTGCGGGCCGACCCGGCGGCGATTGCGGCGGGCAGCAGGCCTCTTGGACAGGTTGACAGATAAAAAAATAATAATTCCCGTGCAGTCTCAATGGCGGGGTGCGGGCCGGGGAATAGGCCTCTTGGCCGGGGTGAATATGTTGGAACGCGGCGCGCGTAAATAGAAGCGGCTGGAGGTACCGGGGGCGATGCCCGCCCTGGCCCGGCGGCCAAGTTAAAAAAATAAATAATCCCGTTCAGTCTCAATGGCAGGGTGCGGGCCGGCCCGGCGGCGATTGCGGCGGGCAGCACGCCTCTTGGACAGGTTGAGAGATAAAAAAATAATAATTCCCATGCAGTCTCAATGGCGGGGTGCGGGCCGGGGAATAGGCCTCTTGGCCGGGGTGAATATGTTGGAACGCGGCGCGCGTAAATAGAAGCGGCTGGAGGTACCGGGGGCGATGCCCGCCCCGGCCCGGCGGCCAAGTTAAAAAAATAAATAATCCCCTTCAGTCTCATGGCAGGGTGCGGGCCGGCCCGGCGGCGAGTGCGGCCGGCAGCAGGCCTCTTGGACAGGTTGAGAGATAAAAAAATAATAATTCCCGTGCAGTCTCAATGGCGGGGTGCGGGCCGGGGAATAGGCCTCTTGGCCGGGGTGAATAGTGTTGGAACACGGCCCGCGGAAATAGTAGCGGCTGGAGGTACCGGGGGCGATGCCCGCCCCGGCCCGGCGGCCAAGTTAAAAAAATAAATAATCCCCTTCAGTCTCATGGCAGGGTGCGGGCCGGCCCGGCGGCGAGTGCGGCGGGCAGCAGGCCTCTTGGACAGGTTGAGAGATAAAAAAATAATAATCCCGTTCAGTCTCAATGGCGGGGTGCGGGCCGGCCCGGCGGCGAGTGCGGCGGGCAGCAGGCCTCTTGGACAGGTTGAGAGATAAAAAAATAATAATTCCCGTGCAGTCTCAATGGCGGGGTGCGGGCCGGGGAATAGGCCTCTTGGCCGGGGTGAATAGTGTTGGAACACGGCCCGCGGAAATAGTAGCGGCTGGAGGTACCGGGGGCGATGCCCGCCCCGGCCCGGCGGCCAAGTTAAAAAAATAAATAATCCCGTTCAGTCTCAATGGCAGGGTGCGGGCCGGCCCGGCGGCGATTGCGGCGGGCAGCAGGCCTCTTGGACAGGTTGAGAGATAAAAAAATAATAATTCCCATGCAGTCTCAATGGCGGGGTGCGGGCCGGGCAATAGGCCTCTTGGCCGGGGTGAATATGTTGGAACGCGGCGCGCGTAAATAGAAGCGGCTGGAGGTACCGGGGGCGAAGCCCGCCCCGGCCCGGAGGCCGAGTTAAAAAAAATAATAATCCCGTTCAGTCTCAATGGCGGGGTGCGGGCCGGCCCGGCGGCGAGTGCGGCGGGCAGCAGGCCTCTTGGACAAGTTGAGAGATAAAAAAAATAATAATTCCCGTGCAGTCTCAATGGCGGGGTGCGGGCCGGGGAATAGGCCTCTTGGCCGGGGTGAATAGTCTTGGAACACGGCCCGCGGAAATAGTAGCGGCTGGAGGTACCGGGGGCGATGCCCGCCCCGGCCCGGCGGCCAAGTTAAAAAAATAAATAATCCCCGTTCAGTCTCAATGGCAGGGTGCGGGCCGGCCCGGCGGCGATTGCGGCGGGCAGCAGGCCTCTTGGACAGGTTGAGAGATAAAAAAATAATAATTCCCATGCAGTCTCAATGGCGGGGTGCGGGCCGGGAATAGGCCTCTTGGCCGGGGTGAATAGTGTTGGAACACGGCCCGCGGAAATAGTAGCGGCTGGAGGTACCGGGGGCGATGCCCGCCCCGGCCCGGCGGCCAAGTTAAAAAAATAAATAATCCCCTTCAGTCTCATGGCAGGGTGCGGGCCGGCCCGGCGGCGAGTGCGGCGGGCAGCAGGCCTCTTGGACAGGTTGAGAGATAAAAAAATAATAATTCCCGTTCAGTCTCAATGGCAGGGTGCGGGCCGGCCCGGCGGCAATTGCGGCGGGCAGCAGGCCTCTTGGACAGGTTGAGAGATAAAAAAATAATAATTCCCATGCAGTCTCAATGGCGGGGTGCGGGCCGGGGAATAGGCCTCTTGGCCGGGGTGAATATGTTGGAACGCGGCGCGCGCAAATAGAAGCGGCTGGAGGTACCGGGGGCGAAGCCCGCCCCGGCCCGGAGGCCGAGTTAAAAAAAATAATAATCCCCGTTCAGTCTCAATGGCGGGGTGCGGGCCGGCCCGGCGGCGAGTGCGGCGGGCAGCAGGCCTCTTGGACAGGTTGAGAGATAAAAAAATAATAATTCCCGTGCAGTCTCAATGGCGGGGTGCGGGCCGGCCCGGCGGACGAGTGTGGCCGGGGAAGAGGCCTCTTGGCCGGGGTGAATATGTTGGAACGCGGCGCGCGTAAATAGAAGCGGCTGGAGGTACCGGGGGCGAAGCCCGCCCCGGCCCGGAGGCCGAGTTAAAAAAAATAATAATCCCCGTTCAGTCTCAATGGCGGGGTGCGGGCCGGCCCGGCGGCGAGTGCGGCGGGCTGCAGGCCTCTTGGACAGGTTGAGAGATAAAAAAATAATAATTCCCGTGCAGTCTCAATGGCGGGGTGCGGGCCGGCCCGGCGGACGAGTGTGGCCGGGGAAGAGGCCTCTTGGCCGGGGTGAATATGTTGGAACGCGGCGCGCGTAAATAGAAGCGGCTGGAGGTACCGGGGGCGAAGCCCGCCCCGGCCCGGCGGCCGAGTTAAAAAAAATAATAATCCCCGTACAGTCTCAATGGCGGGGTGCGGGCCGGCCCGGCGGCGAGTGCGGCGGGCAGCAGGCCTCTTGGACAGGTTGAGAGATAAAAAAATAATAATTCCCGTGCAGTCTCAATGGCGGGGTGCGGGCCGGGGAATAGGCCTCTTGGCCGGGGTGAATAGTGTTGGAACACGGCCCGCGGAAATAGTAGCGGCTGGAGGTACCGGGGGCGATGCCCGCCCCGGCCCGGCGGCCAAGTTAAAAAAATAAATAATCCCGTTCAGTCTCAATGGCAGGGTGCGGGCCGGCCCGGCGGCGATTGCGGCGGGCAGCAGGCCTCTTGGACAGGTTGAGAGATAAAAAAATAATAATTCCCATGCAGTCTCAATGGCGGGGTGCGGGCCGGGGAATAGGCCTCTTGGCCGGGGTGAATATGTTGGAACGCGGCGCGCGTAAATAGAAGCGGCTGGAGGTACCGGGGGCGAAGCCCGCCCCGGCCCGGAGGCCGAGTTAAAAAAAATAATAATCCCCGTTCAGTCTCAATGGCGGGGTGCGGGCCGGCCCGGCGGCGAGTGCGGCGGGCAGCAGGCCTCTTGGACAGGTTGAGAGATAAAAAAATAATAATTCCCGTGCAGTCTCAATGGCGGGGTGCGGGCCGGGGAATAGGCCTCTTGGCCGGGGTGAATAGTGTTGGAACACGGCCCGCGGAAATAGTAGCGGCTGGAGGTACCGGGGGCGATGCCCGCCCCGGCCCGGCGGCCAAGTTAAAAAAATAAATAATCCCCGTTCAGTCTCAATGGCAGGGTGCGGGCCGGCCCGGCGGCGATTGCGGCGGGCAGCAGGCCTCTTGGACAGGTTGAGAGATAAAAAAATAATAATTCCCATGCAGTCTCAATGGCGGGGTGCGGGCCGGGGAATAGGCCTCTTGGCCGGGGTGAATAGTGTTGGAACACGGCCCGCGGAAATAGTAGCGGCTGGAGGTACCGGGGGCGATGCCCGCCCCGGCCCGGCGGCCGAGTTAAAAAAAATAATAATCCCCGTTCAGTCTCAATGGCGGGGTGCGGGCCGACCCGGCGGCGAGTGCGGCGGGCAGCAGGCCTCTTGGACAGGTTGAGAGATAAAAAAATAATAATTCCCGTTCAGTCTCAATGGCAGGGTGCGGGCCGGCCCGGCGGCAATTGCAGCGGGCAGCAGGCCTCTTGGACAGGTTGAGAGATAAAAAAATAATAATTCCCATGCAGTCTCAATGGCGGGGTGCGGGCCGGGGAATAGGCCTCTTGGCCGGGGTGAATATGTTGGAACGCGGCGCGCGTAAATAGAAGCGGCTGGAGGTACCGGGGGCGAAGCCCGCCCCGGCCCGGAGGCCGAGTTAAAAAAAATAATAATCCCCGTTCAGTCTCAATGGCGGGGTGCGGGCCGACCCGGCGGCGATTGCGGCGGGCAGCAGGCCTCTTGGACAGGTTGACAGATAAAAAAATAATAATTCCCGTGCAGTCTCAATGGCGGGGTGCGGGCCGGGGAATAGGCCTCTTGGCCGGGGTGAATATGTTGGAACGCGGCGCGCGTAAATAGAAGCGGCTGGAGGTACCGGGGGCGATGCCCGCCCTGGCCCGGCGGCCAAGTTAAAAAAATAAATAATCCCGTTCAGTCTCAATGGCAGGGTGCGGGCCGGCCCGGCGGCGATTGCGGCGGGCAGCACGCCTCTTGGACAGGTTGAGAGATAAAAAAATAATAATTCCCATGCAGTCTCAATGGCGGGGTGCGGGCCGGGGAATAGGCCTCTTGGCCGGGGTGAATATGTTGGAACGCGGCGCGCGTAAATAGAAGCGGCTGGAGGTACCGGGGGCGATGCCCGCCCTGGCCCGGCGGCCAAGTTAAAAAAATAAATAATCCCGTTCAGTCTCAATGGCAGGGTGCGGGCCGGCCCGGCGGCGATTGCGGCGGGCAGCAGGCCTCTTGGACAGGTTGAGAGATAAAAAAATAATAATTCCCATGCAGTCTCAATGGCGGGGTGCGGGCCGGGGAATAGGCCTCTTGGCCGGGGTGAATAGTGTTGGAACACGGCCCGCGGAAATAGTAGCGGCTGGAGGTACCGGGGGCGATGCCCGCCCCGGCCCGGCGGCCAAGTTAAAAAAATAAATAATCCCCTTCAGTCTCATGGCAGGGTGCGGGCCGGCCCGGCGGCGAGTGCGGCGGGCAGCAGGCCTCTTGGACAGGTTGAGAGATAAAAAAATAATAATTCCCGTGCAGTCTCAATGGCGGGGTGCGGGCCGGGGAATAGGCCTCTTGGCCGGGGTGAATAGTGTTGGAACACGGCCCGCGGAAATAGTAGCGGCTGGAGGTACCGGGGGCGATGCCCGCCCCGGCCCGGCGGCCAAGTTAAAAAAATAAATAATCCCCTTCAGTCTCATGGCAGGGTGCGGGCCGGCCCGGCGGCGATTGCGGCGGGCAGCAGGCCTCTTGGACAGGTTGAGAGATAAAAAAATAATAATCCCGTTCAGTCTCAATGGCGGGGTGCGGGCCGGCCCGGCGGCGAGTGCGGCGGGCAGCAGGCCTCTTGGACAGGTTGAGAGATAAAAAAATAATAATTCCCGTGCAGTCTCAATGGCGGGGTGCGGGCCGGGGAATAGGCCTCTTGGCCGGGGTGAATAGTGTTGGAACACGGCCCGCGGAAATAGTAGCGGCTGGAGGTACCGGGGGCGATGCCCGCACCGGCCCGGCGGCCAAGTTAAAAAAATAAATAATCCCGTTCAGTCTCAATGGCAGGGTGCGGGCCGGCCCGGCGGCGATTGCGGCGGGCAGCAGGCCTCTTGGACAGGTTGAGAGATAAAAAAATAATAATTCCCATGCAGTCTCAATGGCGGGGTGCGGGCCGGGCAATAGGCCTCTTGGCCGGGGTGAATATGTTGGAACGCGGCGCGCGTAAATAGAAGCGGCTGGAGGTACCGGGGGCGAAGCCCGCCCCGGCCCGGAGGCCGAGTTAAAAAAAATAATAATCCCGTTCAGTCTCAATGGCGGGGTGCGGGCCGGCCCGGCGGCGAGTGCGGCGGGCAGCAGGCCTCTTGGACAGGTTGAGAGATAAAAAAAATAATAATTCCCGTGCAGTCTCAATGGCGGGGTGCGGGCCGGGGAATAGGCCTCTTGGCCGGGGTGAATAGTCTTGGAACACGGCCCGCGGAAATAGTAGCGGCTGGAGGTACCGGGGGCGATGCCCGCCCCGGCCCGGCGGCCAAGTTAAAAAAATAAATAATCCCCGTTCAGTCTCAATGGCAGGGTGCGGGCCGGCCCGGCGGCGATTGCGGCGGGCAGCAGGCCTCTTGGACAGGTTGAGAGATAAAAAAATAATAATTCCCATGCAGTCTCAATGGCGGGGTGCGGGCCAGGAATAGGCCTCTTGGCCGGGGTGAATAGTGTTGGAACACGGCCCGCGGAAATAGTAGCGGCTGGAGGTACCGGGGGCGATGCCCGCCCCGGCCCGGCGGCCAAGTTAAAAAAATAAATAATCCCCTTCAGTCTCATGGCAGGGTGCGGGCCGGCCCGGCGGCGAGTGCGGCGGGCAGCAGGCCTCTTGGACAGGTTGAGAGATAAAAAAATAATAATTCCCGTTCAGTCTCAATGGCAGGGTGCGGGCCGGCCCGGCGGCAATTGCGGCGGGCAGCAGGCCTCTTGGACAGGTTGAGAGATAAAAAAATAATAATTCCCATGCAGTCTCAATGGCGGGGTGCGGGCCGGGGAATAGGCCTCTTGGCCGGGGTGAATATGTTGGAACGCGGCGCGCGCAAATAGAAGCGGCTGGAGGTACCGGGGGCGAAGCCCGCCCCGGCCCGGAGGCCGAGTTAAAAAAAATAATAATCCCCGTTCAGTCTCAATGGCGGGGTGCGGGCCGGCCCGGCGGCGAGTGCGGCGGGCAGCAGGCCTCTTGGACAGGTTGAGAGATAAAAAAATAATAATTCCCGTGCAGTCTCAATGGCGGGGTGCGGGCCGGGGAATAGGCCTCTTGGCCGGGGTGAATATGTTGGAACGCGGCGCGTGTAAATAGAAGCGGCTGGAGGTACCGGGGGCGAAGCCCGCCCCGGCCCGGAGGCCGAGTTAAAAAAAATAATAATCCCCGTCCAGTCTCAATGGCGGGGTGCGGGCCGGCCCAGCGGCGAGTGCGGCGGGCAGCAGGCCTCTTGGACAGGTTGAGAGATATAAAAATAATAATTCCCGTGCAGTCTCAATGGCGGGGTGCGGGCCGGCCCGGCGGACGAGTGTGGCCGGGGAAGAGGCCTCTTGGCCGGGGTGAATATGTTGGAACGCGGCGCGCGTAAATAGAAGCGGCTGGAGGTACCGGGGGCGAAGCCCGCCCCGGCCCGGCGGCCGAGTTAAAAAAAATAATAATCCCCGTTCAGTCTCAATGGCGGGGTGCGGGCCGGCCCGGCGGCGAGTGCGGCGGGCAGCAGGCCTCTTGGACAGGTTGAGAGATAAAAAAATAATAATCCCGTTCAGTCTCAATGGCGGGGTGCGGGCCGGCCCGGCGGCGAGTGCGGCGGGCAGCAGGCCTCTTGGACAGGTTGAGAGATAAAAAAATAATAATTCCCGTGCAGTCTCAATGGCGGGGTGCGGGCCGGGGAATAGGCCTCTTGGCCGGGGTGAATAGTGTTGGAACACGGCCCGCGGAAATAGTAGCGGCTGGAGGTACCGGGGGCGATGCCCGCCCCGGCCCGGCGGCCAAGTTAAAAAAATAAATAATCCCGTTCAGTCTCAATGGCAGGGTGCGGGCCGGCCGGCGGCGATTGCGGCGGGCAGCAGGCCTCTTGGACAGGTTGAGAGATAAAAAAATAATAATTCCCGTTCAGTCTCAATGGCAGGGTGCGGGCCGGCCCGGCGGCAATTGCGGCGGGCAGCAGGCCTCTTGGACAGGTTGAGAGATAAAAAAATAATAATTCCCATGCAGTCTCAATGGCGGGGTGCGGGCCGGGGAATAGGCCTCTTGGCCGGGGTGAATATGTTGGAACGCGGCGCGCGTAAATAGAAGCGGCTGGAGGTACCGGGGGCGAAGCCCGCCCCGGCCCGGAGGCCGAGTTAAAAAAAATAATAATCCCCGTTCAGTCTCAATGGCGGGGTGCGGGCCGGCCCGGCGGCGAGTGCGGCGGGCAGCAGGCCTCTGGGACAGGTTGAGAGATAAAAAAATAATAATTCCCGTGCAGTCTCAATGGCGGGGTGCGGGCCGGGGAATAGGCCTCTTGGCCGGGGTGAATATGTTGGAACGCGGCGCGCGTAAATAGAAGCGGCTGGAGGTACCGGGGGCGAAGCCCGCCCCGGCCCGGAGGCCGAGTTAAAAAAAATAATAATCCCCGTTCAGTCTCAATGGCGGGGTGCGGGCCGGCCCGGCGGCGAGTGCGGCGGGCTGCAGGCCTCTTGGACAGGTTGAGAGATAAAAAAATAATAATTCCCGTGCAGTCTCAATGGCGGGGTGCGGGCCGGGGAATAGGCCTCTTGGCCGGGGTGAATAGTGTTGGAACACGGCCCGCGGAAATAGTAGCGGCTGGAGGTACCGGGGGCGATGCCCGCCCCGGCCCGGCGGCCAAGTTAAAAAAATAAATAATCCCGTTCAGTCTCAATGGCAGGGTGCGGGCCGGCCCGGCGGCGATTGCGGCGGGCAGCAGGCCTCTTGGACAGGTTGAGAGATAAAAAAATAATAATTCCCGTTCAGTCTCAATGGCAGGGTGCGGGCCGGCCCGGCGGCAATTGCGGCGGGCAGCAGGCCTCTTGGACAGGTTGAGAGATAAAAAAATAATAATTCCCATGCAGTCTCAATGGCGGGGTGAGGGCCGGGGAATAGGCCTCTTGGCCGGGGTGAATATGTTGGAACGCGGCGCGCGCAAATAGAAGCGGCTGGAGGTACCGGGGGCGAAGCCCGCCCCGGCCCGGAGGCCGAGTTAAAAAAAATAATAATCCCCGTTCAGTCTCAATGGCGGGGTGCGGGCCGGCCCGGCGGCGAGTGCGGCGGGCAGCAGGCCTCTTGGACAGGTTGAGAGATAAAAAAATAATAATTCCCGTGCAGTCTCAATGGCGGGGTGCGGGCCGGGGAATAGGCCTCTTGGCCGGGGTGAATATGTTGGAACGCGGCGCGTGTAAATAGAAGCGGCTGGAGGTACCGGGGGCGAAGCCCGCCCCGGCCCGGAGGCCGAGTTAAAAAAAATAATAATCCCCGTTCAGTCTCAATGGCGGGGTGCGGGCCGGCCCGGCGGCGAGTGCGGCGGGCAGCAGGCCTCTTGGACAGGTTGAGAGATAAAAAAATAATAATTCCCGTGCAGTCTCAATGGCGGGGTGCGGGCCGGGGAATAGGCCTCTTGGCCGGGGTGAATAGTGTTGGAACACGGCCCGCGGAAATAGTAACGGCTGGAGGTACCGGGGGCGATGCCCGCCCCGGCCCGGCGGCCAAGTTAAAAAAATAAATAATCCCCGTTCAGTCTCAATGGCAGGGTGCGGGCCGGCCCGGCGGCGATTGCGGCGGGCAGCAGGCCTCTTGGACAGGTTGAGAGATATAAAAATAATAATTCCCGTGCAGTCTCAATGGCGGGGTGCGGGCCGGCCCGGCGGACGAGTGTGGCCGGGGAAGAGGCCTCTTGGCCGGGGTGAATATGTTGGAACGCGGCGCGCGTAAATAGAAGCGGCTGGAGGTACCGGGGGCGAAGCCCGCCCCGGCCCGGCGGCCGAGTTAAAAAAAATAATAATCCCCGTTCAGTCTCAATGGCGGGGTGCGGGCCGGCCCGGCGGCGAGTGCGGCGGGCAGCAGGCCTCTTGGACAGGTTGAGAGATAAAAAAATAATAATCCCGTTCAGTCTCAATGGCGGGGTGCGGGCCGGCCCGGCGGCGAGTGCGGCGGGCAGCAGGCCTCTTGGACAGGTTGAGAGATAAAAAAATAATAATTCCCGTGCAGTCTCAATGGCGGGGTGCGGGCCAGGGAATAGGCCTCTTGGCCGGGGTGAATATGTTGGAACGCGGCGCGCGTAAATAGAAGCGGCTGGAGGTACCGGGGGCGAAGCCCGCCCCGGCCCGGAGGCCGAGTTAAAAAAAATAATAATCCCCGTTCAGTCTCAATGGCGGGGTGCGGGCCGGCCCGGCGGCGAGTGCGGCGGGCTGCAGGCCTCTTGGACAGGTTGAGAGATAAAAAAATAATAATTCCCGTGCAGTCTCAATGGCGGGGTGCGGGCCGGGGAATAGGCCTCTTGGCCGGGGTGAATAGTGTTGGAACACGGCCCGCGGAAATAGTAGCGGCTGGAGGTACCGGGGGCGATGCCCGCCCCGGCCCGGCGGCCAAGTTAAAAAAATAAATAATCCCGTTCAGTCTCAATGGCAGGGTGCGGGCCGGCCCGGCGGCGATTGCGGCGGGCAGCAGGCCTCTTGGACAGGTTGAGAGATAAAAAAATAATAATTCCCATGCAGTCTCAATGGCGGGGTGCGGGCCGGGCAATAGGCCTCTTGGCCGGGGTGAATATGTTGGAACGCGGCGCGCGTAAATAGAAGCGGCTGGAGGTACCGGGGGCGAAGCCCGCCCCGGCCCGGAGGCCGAGTTAAAAAAAATAATAATCCCGTTCAGTCTCAATGGCGGGGTGCGGGCCGGCCCGGCGGCGAGTGCGGCGGGCAGCAGGCCTCTTGGACAGGTTGAGAGATAAAAAAAATAATAATTCCGTGCAGTCTCAATGGCGGGGTGCGGGCCGGGGAATAGGCCTCTTGGCCGGGGTGAATAGTCTTGGAACACGGCCCGCGGAAATAGTAGCGGCTGGAGGTACCGGGGGCGATGCCCGCCCCGGCCCGGCGGCCAAGTTAAAAAAATAAATAATCCCCGTTCAGTCTCAATGGCAGGGTGCGGGCCGGCCCGGCGGCGATTGCGGCGGGCAGCAGGCCTCTTGGACAGGTTGAGAGATAAAAAAATAATAATTCCCATGCAGTCTCAATGGCGGGGTGCGGGCCGGGAATAGGCCTCTTGGCCGGGGTGAATAGTGTTGGAACACGGCCCGCGGAAATAGTAGCGGCTGGAGGTACCGGGGGCGATGCCCGCCCCGGCCCGGCGGCCAAGTTAAAAAAATAAATAATCCCCTTCAGTCTCATGGCAGGGTGCGGGCCGGCCCGGCGGCGAGTGCGGCGGGCAGCAGGCCTCTTGGACAGGTTGAGAGATAAAAAAATAATAATTCCCGTTCAGTCTCAATGGCAGGGTGCGGGCCGGCCCGGCGGCAATTGCGGCGGGCAGCAGGCCTCTTGGACAGGTTGAGAGATAAAAAAATAATAATTCCCATGCAGTCTCAATGGCGGGGTGCGGGCCGGGGAATAGGCCTCTTGGCCGGGGTGAATATGTTGGAACGCGGCGCGCGCAAATAGAAGCGGCTGGAGGTACCGGGGGCGAAGCCCGCCCCGGCCCGGAGGCCGAGTTAAAAAAAATAATAATCCCCGTTCAGTCTCAATGGCGGGGTGCGGGCCGGCCCGGCGGCGAGTGCGGCGGGCAGCAGGCCTCTTGGACAGGTTGAGAGATAAAAAAATAATAATTCCCGTGCAGTCTCAATGGCGGGGTGCGGGCCGGGGAATAGGCCTCTTGGCCGGGGTGAATATGTTGGAACGCGGCGCGTGTAAATAGAAGCGGCTGGAGGTACCGGGGGCGAAGCCCGCCCCGGCCCGGAGGCCGAGTTAAAAAAAATAATAATCCCCGTTCAGTCTCAATGGCGGGGTGCGGGCCGGCCCGGCGGCGAGTGCGGCGGGCAGCAGGCCTCTTGGACAGGTTGAGAGATAAAAAAATAATAATTCCCGTGCAGTCTCAATGGCGGGGTGCGGGCCGGGGAATAGGCCTCTTGGCCGGGGTGAATAGTGTTGGAACACGGCCCGCGGAAATAGTAACGGCTGGAGGTACCGGGGGCGATGCCCGCCCCGGCCCGGCGGCCAAGTTAAAAAAATAAATAATCCCCGTTCAGTCTCAATGGCAGGGTGCGGGCCGGCCCGGCGGCGATTGCGGCGGGCAGCAGGCCTCTTGGACAGGTTGAGAGATATAAAAATAATAATTCCCGTGCAGTCTCAATGGCGGGGTGCGGGCCGGCCCGGCGGACGAGTGTGGCCGGGGAAGAGGCCTCTTGGCCGGGGTGAATATGTTGGAACGCGGCGCGCGTAAATAGAAGCGGCTGGAGGTACCGGGGGCGAAGCCCGCCCCGGCCCGGAGGCCGAGTTAAAAAAAATAATAATCCCCGTTCAGTCTCAATGGCGGGGTGCGGGCCGGCCCGGAAGCCGAGTTAAAAAAAATAATAATCCCCGTTCAGTCTCAATGGCGGGGTGCGGGCCGGCCCGGCGGCGAGTGCGGCGGGCTGCAGGCCTCTTGGACAGGTTGAGAGATAAAAAAATAATAATTCCCGTGCAGTCTCAATGGCGGGGTGCGGGCCGGCCCGGCGGACGAGTGTGGCCGGGGAAGAGGCCTCTTGGCCGGGGTGAATATGTTGGAACGCGGCGCGCGTAAATAGAAGCGGCTGGAGGTACCGGGGGCGAAGCCCGCCCCGGCCCGGCGGCCGAGTTAAAAAAAATAATAATCCCCGTACAGTCTCAATGGCGGGGTGCGGGCCGGCCCGGCGGCGAGTGCGGCGGGCAGCAGGCCTCTTGGACAGGTTGAGAGATAAAAAAATAATAATTCCCGTGCAGTCTCAATGGCGGGGTGCGGGCCGGGGAATAGGCCTCTTGGCCGGGGTGAATAGTGTTGGAACACGGCCCGCGGAAATAGTAGCGGCTGGAGGTACCGGGGGCGATGCCCGCCCCGGCCCGGCGGCCAAGTTAAAAAAATAAATAATCCCGTTCAGTCTCAATGGCAGGGTGCGGGACGGCCCGGCGGCGATTGCGGCGGGCAGCAGGCCTCTTGGACAGGTTGAGAGATAAAAAAATAATAATTCCCATGCAGTCTCAATGGCGGGGTGCGGGCCGGGGAATAGGCCTCTTGGCCGGGGTGAATATGTTGGAACGCGGCGCGCGTAAATAGAAGCGGCTGGAGGTACCGGGGGCGAAGCCCGCCCCGGCCCGGAGGCCGAGTTAAAAAAAATAATAATCCCCGTTCAGTCTCAATGGCGGGGTGCGGGCCGGCCCGGCGGCGAGTGCGGCGGGCAGCAGGCCTCTTGGACAGGTTGAGAGATAAAAAAATAATAATTCCCGTGCAGTCTCAATGGCGGGGTGCGGGCCGGGGAATAGGCCTCTTGGCCGGGGTGAATAGTGTTGGAACACGGCCCGCGGAAATAGTAGCGGCTGGAGGTACCGGGGGCGATGCCCGCCCCGGCCCGGCGGCCAAGTTAAAAAAATAAATAATCCCCGTTCAGTCTCAATGGCAGGGTGCGGGCCGGCCCGGCGGCGATTGCGGCGGGCAGCAGGCCTCTTGGACAGGTTGAGAGATAAAAAAATAATAATTCCCATGCAGTCTCAATGGCGGGGTGCGGGCCGGGGAATAGGCCTCTTGGCCGGGGTGAATAGTGTTGGAACACGGCCCGCGGAAATAGTAGCGGCTGGAGGTACCGGGGGCGATGCCCGCCCCGGCCCGGCGGCCGAGTTAAAAAAAATAATAATCCCCGTTCAGTCTCAATGGCAGGGTGCGGGCCGGCCCGGCGGCAATTGCAGCGGGCAGCAGGCCTCTTGGACAGGTTGAGAGATAAAAAAATAATAATTCCCATGCAGTCTCAATGGCGGGGTGCGGGCCGGGGAATAGGCCTCTTGGCCGGGGTGAATATGTTGGAACGCGGCGCGCGTAAATAGAAGCGGCTGGAGGTACCGGGGGCGATGCCCGCCCTGGCCCGGCGGCCAAGTTAAAAAAATAAATAATCCCGTTCAGTCTCAATGGCAGGGTGCGGGCCGGCCCGGCGGCGATTGCGGCGGGCAGCAGGCCTCTTGGACAGGTTGAGAGATAAAAAAATAATAATTCCCATGCAGTCTCAATGGCGGGGTGCGGGCCGGGGAATAGGCCTCTTGGCCGGGGTGAATAGTGTTGGAACACGGCCCGCGGAAATAGTAGCGGCTGGAGGTACCGGGGGCGATGCCCGCCCCGGCCCGGCGGCCAAGTTAAAAAAATAAATAATCCCCTTCAGTCTCATGGCAGGGTGCGGGCCGGCCCGGCGGCGAGTGCGGCGGGCAGCAGGCCTCTTGGACAGGTTGAGAGATAAAAAAATAATAATCCCGTTCAGTCTCAATGGCGGGGTGCGGGCCGGCCCGGCGGCGAGTGCGGCGGGCAGCAGGCCTCTTGGACAGGTTGAGAGATAAAAAAATAATAATTCCCGTGCAGTCTCAATGGCGGGGTGCGGGCCGGGGAATAGGCCTCTTGGCCGGGGTGAATAGTGTTGGAACACGGCCCGCGGAAATAGTAGCGGCTGGAGGTACCGGGGGCGATGCCCGCCCCGGCCCGGCGGCCAAGTTAAAAAAATAAATAATCCCGTTCAGTCTCAATGGCAGGGTGCGGGCCGGCCCGGCGGCGATTGCGGCGGGCAGCAGGCCTCTTGGACAGGTTGAGAGATAAAAAAATAATAATTCCCGTTCAGTCTCAATGGCAGGGTGCGGGCCGGCCCGGCGGCAATTGCGGCGGGCAGCAGGCCTCTTGGACAGGTTGAGAGATAAAAAAATAATAATTCCCATGCAGTCTCAATGGCGGGGTGCGGGCCGGGGAATAGGCCTCTTGGCCGGGGTGAATATGTTGGAACGCGGCGCGTGTAAATAGAAGCGGCTGGAGGTACCGGGGGCGAAGCCCGCCCCGGCCCGGAGGCCGAGTTAAAAAAAATAATAATCCCCGTTCAGTCTCAATGGCGGGGTGCGGGCCGGCCCGGCGGCGAGTGCGGCGGGCAGCAGGCCTCTTGGACAGGTTGAGAGATAAAAAAATAATAATTCCCGTGCAGTCTCAATGGCGGGGTGCGGGCCGGGGAATAGGCCTCTTGGCCGGGGTGAATAGTGTTGGAACACGGCCCGCGGAAATAGTAACGGCTGGAGGTACCGGGGGCGATGCCCGCCCCGGCCCGGCGGCCAAGTTAAAAAAATAAATAATCCCCGTTCAGTCTCAATGGCAGGGTGCGGGCCGGCCCGGCGGCGATTGCGGCGGGCAGCAGGCCTCTTGGACAGGTTGAGAGATATAAAAATAATAATTCCCGTGCAGTCTCAATGGCGGGGTGCGGGCCGGCCCGGCGGACGAGTGTGGCCGGGGAAGAGGCCTCTTGGCCGGGGTGAATATGTTGGAACGCGGCGCGCGTAAATAGAAGCGGCTGGAGGTACCGGGGGCGAAGCCCGCCCCGGCCCGGCGGCCGAGTTAAAAAAAATAATAATCCCCGTTCAGTCTCAATGGCGGGGTGCGGGCCGGCCCGGCGGCGAGTGCGGCGGGCAGCAGGCCTCTTGGACAGGTTGAGAGATAAAAAAATAATAATCCCGTTCAGTCTCAATGGCGGGGTGCGGGCCGGCCCGGCGGCGAGTGCGGCGGGCAGCAGGCCTCTTGGACAGGTTGAGAGATAAAAAAATAATAATTCCCGTGCAGTCTCAATGGCGGGGTGCGGGCCAGGGAATAGGCCTCTTGGCCGGGGTGAATAGTGTTGGAACACGGCCCGCGGAAATAGTAGCGGCTGGAGGTACCGGGGGCGATGCCCGCCCCGGCCCGGAGGCCGAGTTAAAAAAAATAATAATCCCCGTTCAGTCTCAATGGCGGGGTGCGGGCCGGCCCGGCGGCGAGTGCGGCGGGCAGCAGGCCTCTGGGACAGGTTGAGAGATAAAAAAATAATAATTCCCGTGCAGTCTCAATGGCGGGGTGCGGGCCGGGGAATAGGCCTCTTGGCCGGGGTGAATATGTTGGAACGCGGCGCGCGTAAATAGAAGCGGCTGGAGGTACCGGGGGCGAAGCCCGCCCCGGCCCGGAGGCCGAGTTAAAAAAAATAATAATCCCCGTTCAGTCTCAATGGCGGGGTGCGGGCCGGCCCGGCGGCGAGTGCGGCGGGCTGCAGGCCTCTTGGACAGGTTGAGAGATAAAAAAATAATAATTCCCGTGCAGTCTCAATGGCGGGGTGCGGGCCGGGGAATAGGCCTCTTGGCCGGGGTGAATAGTGTTGGAACACGGCCCGCGGAAATAGTAGCGGCTGGAGGTACCGGGGGCGATGCCCGCCCCGGCCCGGCGGCCAAGTTAAAAAAATAAATAATCCCGTTCAGTCTCAATGGCAGGGTGCGGGCCGGCCCGGCGGCGATTGCGGCGGGCAGCAGGCCTCTTGGACAGGTTGAGAGATAAAAAAATATTAATTCCCATGCAGTCTCAATGGCGGGGTGCGGGCCGGGCAATAGGCCTCTTGGCCGGGGTGAATATGTTGGAACGCGGCGCGCGTAAATAGAAGCGGCTGGAGGTACCGGGGGCGAAGCCCGCCCCGGCCCGGAGGCCGAGTTAAAAAAAATAATAATCCCGTTCAGTCTCAATGGCGGGGTGCGGGCCGGCCCGGCGGCGAGTGCGGCGGGCAGCAGGCCTCTTGGACAGGTTGAGAGATAAAAAAAATAATAATTCCCGTGCAGTCTCAATGGCGGGGTGCGGGCCGGGGAATAGGCCTCTTGGCCAGGGTGAATAGTCTTGGAACACGGCCCGCGGAAATAGTAGCGGCTGGAGGTACCGGGGGCGATGCCCGCCCCGGCCCGGCGGCCAAGTTAAAAAAATAAATAATCCCCGTTCAGTCTCAATGGCAGGGTGCGGGCCGGCCCGGCGGCGATTGCGGCGGGCAGCAGGCCTCTTGGACAGGTTGAGAGATAAAAAAATAATAATTCCCATGCAGTCTCAATGGCGGGGTGCGGGCCGGGAATAGGCCTCTTGGCCGGGGTGAATAGTGTTGGAACACGGCCCGCGGAAATAGTAGCGGCTGGAGGTACCGGGGGCGATGCCCGCCCCGGCCCGGCGGCCAAGTTAAAAAAATAAATAATCCCCTTCAGTCTCATGGCAGGGTGCGGGCCGGCCCGGCGGCGAGTGCGGCGGGCAGCAGGCCTCTTGGACAGGTTGAGAGATAAAAAAATAATAATTCCCGTTCAGTCTCAATGGCAGGGTGCGGGCCGGCCCGGCGGCAATTGCGGCGGGCAGCAGGCCTCTTGGACAGGTTGAGAGATAAAAAAATAATAATTCCCATGCAGTCTCAATGGCGGGGTGCGGGCCGGGGAATAGGCCTCTTGGCCGGGGTGAATATGTTGGAACGCGGCGCGCGCAAATAGAAGCGGCTGGAGGTACCGGGGGCGAAGCCCGCCCCGGCCCGGAGGCCGAGTTAAAAAAAATAATAATCCCCGTTCAGTCTCAATGGCGGGGTGCGGGCCGGCCCGGCGGCGAGTGCGGCGGGCAGCAGGCCTCTTGGACAGGTTGAGAGATAAAAAAATAATAATTCCCGTGCAGTCTCAATGGCGGGGTGCGGGCCGGGGAATAGGCCTCCTGGCCGGGGTGAATATGTTGGAACGCGGCGCGTGTAAATAGAAGCGGCTGGAGGTACCGGGGGCGAAGCCCGCCCCGGCCCGGAGGCCGAGTTAAAAAAAATAATAATCCCCGTTCAGTCTCAATGGCGGGGTGCGGGCCGGCCCGGCGGCGAGTGCGGCGGGCAGCAGGCCTCTTGGACAGGTTGAGAGATAAAAAAATAATAATTCCCGTGCAGTCTCAATGGCGGGGTGCGGGCCGGGGAATAGGCCTCTTGGCCGGGGTGAATAGTGTTGGAACACGGCCCGCGGAAATAGTAACGGCTGGAGGTACCGGGGGCGATGCCCGCCCCGGCCCGGCGGCCAAGTTAAAAAAATAAATAATCCCCGTTCAGTCTCAATGGCAGGGTGCGGGCCGGCCCGGCGGCGATTGCGGCGGGCAGCAGGCCTCTTGGACAGGTTGAGAGATATAAAAATAATAATTCCCGTGCAGTCTCAATGGCGGGGTGCGGGCCGGCCCGGCGGACGAGTGTGGCCGGGGAAGAGGCCTCTTGGCCGGGGTGAATATGTTGGAATGCGGCGCGCGTAAATAGAAGCGGCTGGAGGTACCGGGGGCGAAGCCCGCCCCGGCCCGGAGGCCGAGTTAAAAAAAATAATAATCCCCGTTCAGTCTCAATGGCGGGGTGCGGGCCGGCCCGGCGGCGAGTGCGGCGGGCTGCAGGCCTCTTGGACAGGTTGAGAGATAAAAAAATAATAATTCCCGTGCAGTCTCAATGGCGGGGTGCGGGCCGGCCCGGCGGACGAGTGTGGCCGGGGAAGAGGCCTCTTGGCCGGGGTGAATATGTTGGAACGCGGCGCGCGTAAATAGAAGCGGCTGGAGGTACCGGGGGCGAAGCCCGCCCCGGCCCGGCGGCCGAGTTAAAAAAAATAATAATCCCCGTACAGTCTCAATGGCGGGGTGCGGGCCGGCCCGGCGGCGAGTGCGGCGGGCAGCAGGCCTCTTGGACAGGTTGAGAGATAAAAAAATAATAATTCCCGTGCAGTCTCAATGGCGGGGTGCGGGCCGGGGAATAGGCCTCTTGGCCGGGGTGAATAGTGTTGGAACACGGCCCGCGGAAATAGTAGCGGCTGGAGGTACCGGGGGCGATGCCCGCCCCGGCCCGGCGGCCAAGTTAAAAAAATAAATAATCCCGTTCAGTCTCAATGGCAGGGTGCGGGCCGGCCCGGCGGCGATTGCGGCGGGCAGCAGGCCTCTTGGACAGGTTGAGAGATAAAAAAATAATAATTCCCATGCAGTCTCAATGGCGGGGTGCGGGCCGGGGAATAGGCCTCTTGGCCGGGGTGAATATGTTGGAACGCGGCGCGCGTAAATAGAAGCGGCTGGAGGTACCGGGGGCGAAGCCCGCCCCGGCCCGGAGGCCGAGTTAAAAAAAATAATAATCCCCGTTCAGTCTCAATGGCGGGGTGCGGGCCGGCCCGGCGGCGAGTGCGGCGGGCAGCAGGCCTCTTGGACAGGTTGAGAGATAAAAAAATAATAATTCCCGTGCAGTCTCAATGGCGGGGTGCGGGCCGGGGAATAGGCCTCTTGGCCGGGGTGAATAGTGTTGGAACACGGCCCGCGGAAATAGTAGCGGCTGGAGGTACCGGGGGCGATGCCCGCCCCGGCCCGGCGGCCAAGTTAAAAAAATAAATAATCCCCGTTCAGTCTCAATGGCAGGGTGCGGGCCGGCCCGGCGGCGATTGCGGCGGGCAGCAGGCCTCTTGGACAGGTTGAGAGATAAAAAAATAATAATTCCCATGCAGTCTCAATGGCGGGGTGCGGGCCGGGGAATAGGCCTCTTGGCCGGGGTGAATAGTGTTGGAACACGGCCCGCGGAAATAGTAGCGGCTGGAGGTACCGGGGGCGATGCCCGCCCCGGCCCGGCGGCCGAGTTAAAAAAAATAATAATCCCCGTTCAGTCTCAATGGCGGGGTGCGGGCCGACCCGGCGGCGAGTGCGGCGGGCAGCAGGCCTCTTGGACAGGTTGAGAGATAAAAAAATAATAATTCCCGTTCAGTCTCAATGGCAGGGTGCGGGCCGGCCCGGCGGCAATTGCAGCGGGCAGCAGGCCTCTTGGACAGGTTGAGAGATAAAAAAATAATAATTCCCATGCAGTCTCAATGGCGGGGTGCGGGCCGGGGAATAGGCCTCTTGGCCGGGGTGAATATGTTGGAACGCGGCGCGCGTAAATAGAAGCGGCTGGAGGTACCGGGGGCGATGCCCGCCCTGGCCCGGCGGCCAAGTTAAAAAAATAAATAATCCCGTTCAGTCTCAATGGCAGGGTGCGGGCCGGCCCGGCGGCGATTGCGGCGGGCAGCAGGCCTCTTGGACAGGTTGAGAGATAAAAAAATAATAATTCCCATGCAGTCTCAATGGCGGGGTGCGGGCCGGGGAATAGGCCTCTTGGCCGGGGTGAATAGTGTTGGAACACGGCCCGCGGAAATAGTAGCGGCTGGAGGTACCGGGGGCGATGCCCGCCCCGGCCCGGCGGCCAAGTTAAAAAAATAAATAATCCCCTTCAGTCTCATGGCAGGGTGCGGGCCGGCCCGGCGGCGAGTGCGGCGGGCAGCAGGCCTCTTGGACAGGTTGAGAGATAAAAAAATAATAATCCCGTTCAGTCTCAATGGCGGGGTGCGGGCCGGCCCGGCGGCGAGTGCGGCGGGCAGCAGGCCTCTTGGACAGGTTGAGAGATAAAAAAATAATAATTCCCGTGCAGTCTCAATGGCGGGGTGCGGGCCGGGGAATAGGCCTCTTGGCCGGGGTGAATAGTGTTGGAACACGGCCCGCGGAAATAGTAGCGGCTGGAGGTACCGGGGGCGATGCCCGCCCCGGCCCGGCGGCCAAGTTAAAAAAATAAATAATCCCGTTCAGTCTAAATGGCAGGGTGCGGGCCGGCCCGGCGGCGATTGCGGCGGGCAGCAGGCCTCTTGGACAGGTTGAGAGATAAAAAAATAATAATTCCCGTTCAGTCTCAATGGCAGGGTGCGGGCCGGCCCGGCGGCAATTGCGGCGGGCAGCAGGCCTCTTGGACAGGTTGAGAGATAAAAAAATAATAATTCCCATGCAGTCTCAATGGCGGGGTGCGGGCCGGGGAATAGGCCTCTTGGCCGGGGTGAATATGTTGGAACGCTGCGCGCGTAAATAGAAGCGGCTGGAGGTACCGGGGGCGAAGCCCGCCCCGGCCCGGAGGCCGAGTTAAAAAAAATAATAATCCCCGTTCAGTCTCAATGGCGGGGTGCGGGCCGGCCCGGCGGCGAGTGCGGCGGGCAGCAGGCCTCTTGGACAGGTTGAGAGATAAAAAAATAATAATTCCCGTGCAGTCTCAATGGCGGGGTGCGGGCCGGGGAATAGGCCTCTTGGCCGGGGTGAATATGTTGGAACGCGGCGCGCGTAAATAGAAGCGGCTGGAGGTACCGGGGGCGAAGCCCGCCCCGGCCCGGAGGCCGAGTTAAAAAAAATAATAATCCCCGTTCAGTCTCAATGGCGGGGTGCGGGCCGGCCCGGCGGCGAGTGCGGCGGACAGCAGGCCTCTTGGACAGGTTGAGAGATAAAAAAAATAATAATTCCCGTGCAGTCTCAATGGCGGGGTGCGGGCCGGGGAATAGGCCTCTTGGCCGGGGTGAATATGTTGGAACGCTGCGCGCGTAAATAGAAGCGGCTGGAGGTACCGGGGGCGAAGCCCGCCCCGGCCCGGAGGCCGAGTTAAAAAAAATAATAATCCCCGTTCAGTCTCAATGGCGGGGTGCGGGCCGGCCCGGTGGCGAGTGCGGCGGGCAGCAGGCCTCTTGGACAGGTTGAGAGATAAAAAAATAATAATTCCCGTGCAGTCTCAATGGCGGGGTGCGGGCCGGGGAATAGGCCTCTTGGCCGGGGTGAATAGTGTTGGAACACGGCCTGCGGAAATAGTAGCGGCTGGAGGTACCGGGGGCGATGCCCGCCCCGGCCCGGCGGCCAAGTTAAAAAAATAAATAATCCCCGTTCAGTCTCAATGGCAGGGTGCGGGCCGGCCCGGCGGCGATTGCGGCGGGCAGCAGGCCTCTTGGACAGGTTGAGAGATAAAAAAATAATAATTCCCGTTCAGTCTCAATGGCAGGGTGCGGGCCGGCCCGGCGGCAATTGCGGCGGGCAGCAGGCCTCTTGGACAGGTTGAGAGATAAAAAAATAATAATTCCCATGCAGTCTCAATGGCGGGGTGCGGGCCGGGGAATAGGCCTCTTGGCCGGGGTGAATGTGTTGGAACGCGGCGCGCGTAAATAGAAGCGGCTGGAGGTACCGGGGGCGAAGCCCGCCCCAGGCCGGAGGCCGAGTTAAAAAAAATAATAATCCCCTTCAGTCTCAATGGCGGGGTGCGGGCCGGCCCGGCGGCGAGTGCGGCGGGCAGCAGGCCTCTTGGACAGGTTGAGAGATAAAAAAAATAATAATTCCCGTGCAGTCTCAATGGCGGGGTGCGGGCCGGGGAATAGGCCTCTTGGCCGGGGTGAATATGTTGGAACGCGGCGCGCGTAAATAGAAGCGGCTGGAGGTACCGGGGGCGAAGCCCGCCCCGGCCCGGAGGCCGAGTTTAAAAAAATAATAATCCCCGTTCAGTCTCAATGGCGGGGTGCGGGCCGGCCCGGCGGCGAGTGCGGCGGGCAGCAGGCCTCTTGGACAGGTTGAGAGATAAAAAAATAATAATTCCCGTGCAGTCTCAATGGCGGGGTGCGGGCCGGGGAATAGGCCTCTTGGCCGGGGTGAATAGTGTTGGAACACGGCCCGCGGAAATAGTAGCGGCTGGAGGTACCGGGGGCGATGCCCGCCCCGGCCCGGCGGCCAAGTTAAAAAAATAAATAATCCCGTTCAGTCTCAATGGCAGGGTGCGGGCCGGCCCGGCGGCGATTGCGGCGGGCAGCAGGCCTCTTGGACAGGTTGAGAGATAAAAAAATAATAATTCCCATGCAGTCTCAATGGCGGGGTGCGGGCCGGGGAATAGGCCTCTTGGCCGGGGTGAATAGTGTTGGAACACGGCCCGCGGAAATTGTAACGGCTGGAGGTACCGGGGGCGATGCCCGCCCCGGGCCGGCGGCCAAGTTAAAAAAATAAATAATCCCCGTTCAGTCTCAATGGCAGGGTGCGGGCCGGCCCGGCGGCGATTGCGGCGGGCAGCAGGCCTCTTGGACAGGTTGAGAGATATAAAAATAATAATTCCCGTGCAGTCTCAACGGCGGGGTGCGGGCCGGCCCGGCGGACGAGTGTGGCCGGGGAATAGGCCTCTTGGCCGGGGTGAATATGTTGGAACGCGGCGCGCGTAAATAGAAGCGGCTGGAGGTACCGGGGGCGAAGCCCGCCCCGGCCCGGAGGCCGAGTTAAAAAAAATAATAATCCCCGTTCAGTCTCAATGGCGGGGTGCGGGCCGGCCCGGCGGCGAGTGCGGCGGGCAGCAGGCCTCTTGGACAGGTTGAGAGATAAAAAAATAATAATTCCCGTGCAGTCTCAATGGCGGGGTGCGGGCCGGGGAATAGGCCTCTTGGCCGGGGTGAATAGTGTTGGAACACGGCCCGCGGAAATAGTAGCGGCTGGAGGTACCGGGGGCGATGCCCGCCCCGGGCCGGCGGCCAAGTTAAAAAAATAAATAATCCCCGTTCAGTCTCAATGGCAGGGTGCGGGCCGGCCCGGCGGCGAGTGCGGCGGGCAGCAGGCCTCTTGGACAGGTTGAGAGATAAAAAAATAATAATTCCCGTTCAGTCTCAATCGCAGGGTGCGGGCCGGCCCGGCGGCAATTGCGGCGGGCAGCAGGCCTCTTGGACAGGTTGAGAGATAAAAAAATAATAATTCCCATGCAGTCTCAATGGCGGGGTGCGGGCCGGGGAATAGGCCTCTTGGCCGGGGTGAATATGCTGGAACGCGGCGCGCGTAAATAGAAGCGGCTGGAGGTACCGGGGGCGAAGCCCGCCCCGGCCCGGAGGCCGAGTTAAAAAAAATAATAATCCCCGTTCAGTCTCAATGGCGGGGTGCGGGCCGGCCCGGCGGCGAGTGCGGCGGGCAGCAGGCCTCTTGGACAGGTTGAGAGATAAAAAAATAATAATTCCCATGCAGTCTCAATGGCGGGGTGCGGGCCGGGGAATAGGCCTCTTGGCCGGGGTGAATAGTGTTGGAACACGGCCCGCGGAAATAGTAACGGCTGGAGGTACCGGGGGCGATGCCCGCCCCGGCCCGGCGGCCAAGTTAAAAAAATAAATAATCCCCGTTCAGTCTCAATGGCAGGGTGCGGGCCGGCCCGGCGGCGATTGCGGCGGGCAGCAGGCCTCTTGGACAGGTTGAGAGATAAAAAAATAATAATTCCCATGCGCGGGGTGCGGGCCGGCCCGGCGGACGAGTGTGGCCGGGGAATAGGCCTCTTGGCCGGGGTGAATATGTTGGAACGCGGCGCGCGTAAATAGAAGCGGCTGGAGGTACCGGGGGCGAAGCCCGCCCCGGCCCGGAGGCCGAGTTAAAAAAAATAATAATCCCCGTTCAGTCTCAATGGCGGGGTGCGGGCCGGCCCGGCGGCAATTGCGGCGGGCAGCAGGCCTCTTGGACAGGTTGAGAGATAAAAAAATAATAATTCCCATGCAGTCTCAATGGCGGGGTGCGGGCCGGGGAATAGGCCTCTTGGCCGGGGTGAATATGTTGGAACGCGGCGCGCGTAAATAGAAGCGGCTGGAGGTACCGGGGGCGAAGCCCGCCCCGGCCCGGAGGCCGAGTTAAAAAAAATAATAATCCCCGTTCAGTCTCAATGGCGGGGTGCGGGCCGGCCCGGCGGCGAGTGCGGCGGGCAGCAGGCCTCTTGGACAGGTTGAGAGATAAAAAAATAATAATTCCCATGCAGTCTCAATGGCGGGGTGCGGGACGGGGAATAGGCCTCTTGGCCGGGGTGAATAGTGTTGGAACACGGCCCGCGGAAATAGTAGCGGCTGGAGGTACCGGGGGCGATGCCCGCCCCGGCCCGGCGGCCAAGTTAAAAAAATAAATAATCCCGTTCAGTCTCAATGGCAGGGTGCGGGCCGGCCCGGCGGCGATTGCGGCGGGCAGCAGGCCTCTTGGACAGGTTGAGAGATAAAAAAATAATAATTCCCATGCAGTCTCAATGGCGGGGTGCGGGCCGGGGAATAGGCCTCTTGGCCGGGGTGAATATGTTGGAACGCGGCGCGCGTAAATAGAAGCGGCTGGAGGTACCGGGGGCGAAGCCCGCCCCGGCCCGGAGGCCGAGTTAAAAAAAATAATAATCCCCGTTCAGTCTCAATGGCGGGGTGCGGGCCGGCCCGGCGGCGAGTGCGGCGGGCAGCAGGCCTCTTGGACAGGTTGAGAGATAAAAAAATAATAATTCCCATGCAGTCTCAATGGCGGGGTGCGGGCCGGGGAATAGGCCTCTTGGCCGGGGTGAATAGTGTTGGAACACGGCCCGCGGAAATAGTAACGGCTGGAGGTACCGGGGGCGATGCCCGCCCCGGCCCGGCGGCAAAGTTAAAAAAATAAATAATCCCCGTTCAGTCTCAATGGCAGGGTGCGGGCCGGCCCGGCGGCGATTGCGGCGGGCAGCAGGCCTCTTGGACAGGTTGAGAGATAAAAAAATAATAATTCCCATGCAGTCTCAATGGCGGGGTGCGGGCCGGGGAATAGGCCTCTTGGCCGGGGTGAATATGTTGGAACGCGGCGCGCGTAAATAGAAGCGGCTGGAGGTACCGGGGGCGAAGCCCGCCCCGGCCCGGAGGCCGAGTTAAAAAAAATAATAATCCCCGTTCAGTCTCAATGGCGGGGTGCGGGCCGGCCCGGCGGCGAGTGCGGCGGGCAGCAGGCCTCTTGGACAGGTTGAGAGATAAAAAAATAATAATTCCCATGCAGTCTCAATGGCGGGGTGCGGGCCGGGGAATAGGCCTCTTGGCCGGGGTGAATAGTGTTGGAACACGGCCCGCGGAAATAGTAGCGGCTGGAGGTACCGGGGGCGATGCCCGCCCCGGCCCGGCGGCCAAGTTAAAAAAATAAATAATCCCGTTCAGTCTCAATGGCAGGGTGCGGGCCGGCCCGGCGGCGATTGCGGCGGGCAGCAGGCCTCTTGGACAGGTTGAGAGATAAAAAAATAATAATTCCCATGCAGTCTCAATGGCGGGGTGCGGGCCGGGGAATAGGCCTCTTGGCCGGGGTGAATATGTTGGAACGCGGCGCGCGTAAATAGAAGCGGCTGGAGGTACCGGGGGCGAAGCCCGCCCCGGCCCGGAGGCCGAGTTAAAAAAAATAATAATCCCCGTTCAGTCTCAATGGCGGGGTGCGGGCCGGCCCGGCGGCGAGTGCGGCGGGCAGCAGGCCTCTTGGACAGGTTGAGACATAAAAAAATAATAATTCCCGTGCAGTCTCAATGGCGGGGTGCGGGCCGGGGAATAGGCCTCTTGGCCGGGGTGAATAGTGTTAGAACGCGGCGCGCGTAAATAGAAGCGGCTGGAGGTACCGGGGGCGAAGCCCGCCCCGGCCCGGAGGCCGAGTTAAAAAAAATAATAATCCCCGTTCAGTCTCAATGGCGGGGTGCGGGCCGGCCCGGCGGCGAGTGCGGCGGGCAGCAGGCCTCTTGGACAGGTTGAGAGATAAAAAAATAATAATTCCCGTGCAGTCTCTCTTGGCCGGGGTGAATAGTGTTGGAACACGGCCCGCGGAAATAGTAGCGGCTGGAGGTACCGGGGGCGATGCCCGCCCCGGCCCGGCGGCCAAGTTAAAAAAATAAATAATCCCCGTTCAGTCTCAATGGCAGGGTGCGGGCCGGCCCGGCGGCGATTGCGGCGGGCAGCAGGCCTCTTGGACAGGTTGAGAGATAAAAAAATAATAATTCCCATGCAGTCTCAATGGCGGGGTGCGGGCCGGGGAATAGGCCTCTTGGCCGGGGTGAATAGTGTTGGAACACGGCCCGCGGAAATAGTAACGGCTGGAGGTACCGGGGGCGATGCCCGCCCCGGGCCGGCGGCCAAGTTAAAAAAATAAATAATCCCCGTTCAGTCTCAATGGCAGGGTGCGGGCCGGCCTGGCGGCGATTGCGGCGGGCAGCAGGCCTCTTGGACAGGTTGAGAGATATAAAAATAATAATTCCCGTGCAGTCTCAACGGCGGGGTGCGGGCCGGCCCGGCGGACGAGTGTGGCCGGGGAATAGGCCTCTTGGCCGGGGTGAATATGTTGGAACGCGGCGCGCGTAAATAGAAGCGGCTGCAGGTACCGGGGGCGAAGCCCGCCCCGGCCCGGAGGCCGAGTTAAAAAAAATAATAATCCCCGTTCAGTCTCAATGGCGGGGTGCGGGCCGGCCCGGCGGCGAGTGCGGCGGGCAGCAGGCCTCTTGGACAGGTTGAGAGATAAAAAAATAATAATTCCCATGCAGTCTCAATGGCGGGGTGCGGGCCGGGGAATAGGCCTCTTGGCCGGGGTGAATAGTGTTGGAACACGGCCCGCGGAAATAGTAACGGCTGGAGGTACCGGGGGCGATGCCCGCCCCGGCCCGGCGGCCAAGTTAAAAAAATAAATAATCCCCGTTCAGTCTCAATGGCAGGGTGCGGGCCGGCCCGGCGGCGATTGCGGCGGGCAGCAGGCCTCTTGGACAGGTTGAGAGATAAAAAAATAATAATTCCCATGCAGTCTCAATGGCGGGGTGCGGGCCGGGGAATAGGCCTCTTGGCCGGGGTGAATATGTTGGAACGCGGCGCGCGTAAATAGAAGCGGCTGGAGGTACCGGGGGCGAAGCCCGCCCCGGCCCGGAGGCCGAGTTAAAAAAAATAATAATCCCCGTTCAGTCTCAATGGCGGGGTGCGGGCCGGCCCGGCGGCGAGTGCGGCGGGCAGCAGGCCTCTTGGACAGGTTGAGAGATAAAAAAATAATAATTCCCATGCAGTCTCAATGGCGGGGTGCGGGCCGGGGAATAGGCCTCTTGGCCGGGGTGAATAGTGTTGGAACACGGCCCGCGGAAATAGTAGCGGCTGGAGGTACCGGGGGTGTTGCCCGCCCCGGCCCGGCGGCCAAGTTAAAAAAATAAATAATTCCCGTTCAGTCTCAATGGCGGGGTGCGGGCCGGCCCGGCGGCAATTGCGGCGGGCAGCAGGCCTCTTGGACAGGTTGAGAGATAAAAAAATAATAATTCCCATGCAGTCTCAATGGCGGGGTGCGGGCCGGGGAATAGGCCTCTTGGCCGGGGTGAATGTGTTGGAACGCGGCGCGCGTAAATAGAAGCGGCTGGAGGTACCGGGGGCGAAGCCCGCCCCGGCCCGGAGGCCGAGTTAAAAAAAATAATAATCCCCGTTCAGTCTCAATGGCGGGGTGCGGGCCGGCCCGGCGGCGAGTGCGGCGGGCAGCAGGCCTCTTGGACAGGTTGAGAGATAAAAAAATAATAATTCCCGTGCAGTCTCAATGGCGGGGTGCGGGCCGGGGAATAGGCCTCTTGGCCGGGGTGAATATGTTGGAACGCGGTGCGCGTAAATAGAAGCGGCTGGAGGTACCGGGGGCGAAGCCCGCCCCGGCCCGGAGGCCGAGTTAAAAAAAATAATAATCCCCGTTCAGTCTCAATGGCGGGGTGCGGGCCGGCCCGGCGGCGAGTGCGGCGGGCAGCAGGCCTCTTGGACAGGTTGAGAGATAAAAAAATAATAATTCCCGCGCAGTCTCAATGGCGGGGTGCGGGCCGGGGAATAGGCCTCTTGGCCGGGGTGAATAGTGTTGGAACACGGCCCGCGGAAATAGTAGCGGCTGGAGGTACCGGGGGCGATGCCCGCCCCGGCCCGGCGGCCAAGTTAAAAAAATAAATAATCCCGTTCAGTCTCAATGGCAGGGTGCGGGCCGGCCCGGCGGCGATTGCGGCGGGTAGCAGGCCTCTTGGACAGGTTGAGAGATAAAAAAATAATAATTCCCATGCAGTCTCAATGGCGGGGTGCGGGCCGGGGAATAGGCCTCTTGGCCGGGGTGAATAGTGTTGGAACACGGCCCGCGGAAATAGTAGCGGCTGGAGGTACCGGGGGCGATGCCCGCCCCGGCCCGGCGGCCAAGTTAAAAAAATAAATAATCCCCGTTCAGTCTTAATGGCAGGGTGCGGGCCGGCCCGGCGGCGATTGCGGCGGGCAGCAGGCCTCTTGGACAGGTTGAGAGATAAAAAAATAATAATTCCCATGCAGTCTCAATGGCGGGGTGCGGGCCGGGGAATAGGCCTCTTGGCCGGGGTGAATAGTGTTGGAACACGGCCCGCGGAAATAGTAGCGGCTGGAGGTACCGGGGGCGATGCCCGCCCCGGGCCGGCGGCCAAGTTAAAAAAATAAATAATCCCCGTTCAGTCTCAATGGCAGGGTGCGGGCCGGCCCGGCGGCGATTGCGGCGGGCAGCAGGCCTCTTGGACAGGTTGAGAGATATAAAAATAATAATTCCCGTGCAGTCTCAATGGCGGGGTGCGGGCCGGCCCGGCGGACGAGTGTGGCCGGGGAAGAGGCCTCTTGGCCGGGGTGAATATGTTGGAACGCGGCGCGCGTAAATAGAAGCGGCTGGAGGTACCGGGGGCGAAGCCCGCCCCGGCCCGGAGGCCGAGTTAAAAAAAATAAAAATCCCCGTTCAGTCTCAATGGCGGGGTGCGGGCCCGCCCGGCGGCGAGTGCGGCGGGCAGCAGGCCTCTTGGACAGGTTGAGAGATAAAAAAATAATAATTCCCGTGCAGTCTCAATGGCGGGGTGCGGGCCGGGGAATAGGCCTCTTGGCCGGGGTGAATAGTGTTGGAACGCGGCGCGCGTAAATAGAAGCGGCTGGAGGTACCGGGGGCGAAGCCCGCCCCGGCCCGGAGGCCGAGTTAAAAAAAATAATAATCCCCGTTCAGTCTCAATGGCGGGGTGCGGGCCGGCCCGGCGGCGAGTGCGGCGGGCAGCAGGCCTCTTGGACAGGTTGAGAGATAAAAAAATAATAATTCCCGTGCAGTCTCAATGGCGGGGTGCGGGCCGGGGAATAGGCCTCTTGGCCGGGGTGAATAGTGTTGGAACACGGCCCGCGGAAATAGTAGCGGCTGGAGGTACCGGGGGCGATGCCCGCCCCGGCCCGGCGGCCAAGTTAAAAAAATAAATAATCCCCGTTCAGTCTCAATGGCAGGGTGCGGGCCGGCCCGGCGGCGATTGCGGCGGGCAGCAGGCCTCTTGGACAGGTTGAGAGATAAAAAAATAATAATTCCCATGCAGTCTCAATGGCGGGGTGCGGGCCGGGGAATAGGCCTCTTGGCCGGGGTGAATATGTTGGAACGCGGCGCGCGTAAATAGAAGCGGCTGGAGGTACCGGGGGCGAAGCCCGCCCCGGCCCGGAGGCCGAGTTAAAAAAAATAATAATCCCCGTTCAGTCTCAATGGCAGGGTGCGGGCCGGCCCGGCGGCGATTGCGGCGGGCAGCAGGCCTCTTGGACAGGTTGAGAGATAAAAAAATAATAATTCCCATGCAGTCTCAATGGCGGGGTGCGGGCCGGGGAATAGGCCTCTTGGCCGGGGTGAATAGTGTTGGAACACGGCCCGCGGAAATAGTAGCGGCTGGAGGTACCGGGGGCGATGCCCGCCCCGGCCCGGCGGCCAAGTTAAAAAAATAAATAATCCCGTTCAGTCTCAATGGCAGGGTGCGGGCCGGCCCGGCGGCGATTGCGGCGGGCAGCAGGCCTCTTGGACAGGTTGAGAGATAAAAAAATAATAATTCCCATGCAGTCTCAATGGCGGGGTGCGGGCCGGGGAATAGGCCTCTTGGCCGGGGTGAATATGTTGGAACGCGGCGTGCGTAAATAGAAGCGGCTGGAGGTACCGGGGGCGAAGCCCGCCCCGGCCCGGAGGCCGAGTTAAAAAAAATAATAATCCCCGTTCAGTCTCAATGGCGGGGTGCGGGCCGGCCCGGCGGCGAGTGCGGCGGGCAGCAGGCCTCTTGGACAGGTTGAGAGATAAAAAAATAATAATTCCCGTGCAGTCTCAATGGCGGGGTGCGGGCCGGGGAATAGGCCTCTTGGCTGTGGTGAATAGTGTTGGAACACGGCCCGCGGAAATAGTAGCGGCTGGAGGTACCGGGGGCGATGCCCGCCCCGGCCCGGCGGCCAAGTTAAAAAAATAAATAATCCCCGTTCAGTCTCAATGGCAGGGTGCGGGCCGGCCCGGCGGCGATTGCGGCGGGCAGCAGGCCTCTTGGACAGGTTGAGAGATAAAAAAATAATAATTCCCATGCAGTCTCAATGGCGGGGTGCGGGCCGGCCCGGCGGCGAGTGCGGCGGGCAGCAGGCCTCTTGGACAGGGTGAGAGATAAAAAAATAATAATTCCCGTTCAGTCTCAATGGCAGGGTGCGGGCCGGCCCGGCGGCGATTGCGGCGGGCAGCAGGCCTCTTGGACAGGTTGAGAGATAAAAAAATAATAATTCCCGTGCAGTCTCAATGGCGGGGTGCGGGCCGGGGAATAGGCCTCTTGGCCGGGGTGAATAGTGTTGGAACACGGCCCGCGGAAATAGTAGCGGCTGGAGGTACCGGGGGCGATGCCCGCCCCGGGCCGGCGGCCAAGTTAAAAAAATAAATAATCCCCGTTCAGTCTCAATGGCAGGGTGCGGGCCGGCCCGGCGGCGATTGCGGCGGGCAGCAGGCCTCTTGGACAGGTTGAGAGATAAAAAAATAATAATTCCCATGCAGTCTCAATGGCGGGGTGCGGGCCGGCCCGGCGGCGATTGCGCGGGCAGCAGGCCTCTTGGACAGGTTGAGAGATAAAAAAATAATAATTCCCGTGCAGTCTCAATGGCGGGGTGCGGGCCGGCCCGGCGGACGAGTGTGGCCGGGGAAGAGGCCTCTTGGCCGGGGTGAATATGTTGGAACGCGGCGCGCGTAAATAGAAGCGGCTGGAGCTACCGGGGGCGAAGCCCGCCCCGGCCCGGAGGCCGAGTTAAAAAAAATAAAAATCCCCGTTCAGTCTCAATGGCGGGGTGCGGGCCCGCCCGGCGGCGAGTGCGGCGGGCAGCAGGCCTCTTGGACAGGTTGAGAGATAAAAAAATAATAATTCCCGTGCAGTCTCAATGGCGGGGTGCGGGCCGGGGAATAGGCCTCTTGGCCGGGGTGAATAGTGTTGGAACGCGGCGCGCGTAAATAGAAGCGGCTGGAGGTACCGGGGGCGAAGCCCGCCCCGGCCCGGAGGCCGAGTTAAAAAAAATAATAATCCCCGTTCAGTCTCAATGGCGGGGTGCGGGCCGGCCCGGCGGCGAGTGCGGCGGGCAGCAGGCCTCTTGGACAGGTTGAGAGATAAAAAAATAATAATTCCCGTGCAGTCTCAATGGCAGGGTGCGGGCCGGGGAATAGGCCTCTTGGCCGGGGTGAATAGTGTTGGAACACGGCCCGCGGAAATAGTAGCGGCTGGAGGTACCGGGGGCGATGCCCGCCCCGGCCCGGCGGCCAAGTTAAAAAAATAAATAATCCCCGTTCAGTCTCAATGGCAGGGTGCGGGCCGGCCCGGCGGCGATTGCGGCGGGCAGCAGGCCTCTTGGACAGGTTGAGAGATAAAAAAATAATAATTCCCATGCAGTCTCAATGGCGGGGTGCGGGCCGGGGAATAGGCCTCTTGGCCGGGGTGAATAGTGTTGGAACACGGCCCGCGGAAATAGTAGCGGCTGGAGGTACCGGGGGCGATGCCCACCCGGGCCGGCGGCCAAGTTAAAAAAATAAATAATCCCCGTTCAGTCTCAATGGCAGGGTGCGGGCCGGCCCGGCGGCGAGTGCGGCGGGCAGCAGGCCTCTTGGACAGGTTGAGAGATAAAAAAAATAATAATTCCCGTTCAGTCTCAATGGCAGGGTGCGGGCCGGCCCGGCGGCGAGTGCGGCGGGCAGCAGGCCTCTTGGACAGGTTGAGAGATAAAAAAATAATAATTCCCGTGCAGTCTCAATGGCGGGGTGCGGGCCGGGGAATAGGCCTCTTGGCCGGGGTGAATATGTTGGAACGCGGCGCGCGTAAATAGAAGCGGCTGGAGGTACCGGGGGCGAAGCCCGCCCCGGCCCGGAGGCCGAGTTAAAAAAAATAATAATCCCCGTTCAGTCTCAATGGCGGGGTGCGGGCCGGCCCGGCGGCGAGTGTGGCGGGCAGCAGGCCTCTTGGACAGGTTGAGAGATAAAAAAATAATAATTCCCGTGCAGTCTCAATGGCGGGGTGCGGGCCGGGGAATAGGCCTCTTGGCCGGGGTGAATAGTGTTGGAACACGGCCCGCGGAAATAGTAGCGGCTGGAGGTACCGGGGGCGATGCCCGCCCCGGCCCGGCGGCCAAGTTAAAAAAATAAATAATCCCGTTCAGTCTCAATGGCAGGGTGCGGGCCGGCCCGGCGGCGATTGCGGCGGGCAGCAGGCCTCTTGGACAGGTTGAGAGATAAAAAAATAATAATTCCCATGCAGTCTCAATGGCGGGGTGCGGGCCGGGGAATAGGCCTCTTGGCCGGGGTGAATATGTTGGAACGCGGCGCGCGTAAATAGAAGCGGCTGGAGGTACCGGGGGCGAAGCCCGCCCCGGCCCGGAGGCCGAATTAAAAAAAAAAATAATCCCCGTTCAGTCTCAATGGCGGGGTGCGGGCCGGCCCGGCGGCGAGTGCGGGGGGCAGCAGGCCTCTTGGACAGGTTGAGAGATAAAAAAATAATAATTCCCGTGCAGTCTCAATGGCGGGGTGGGGCCGGGGAATAGGCCTCTTGGCTGTGGTGAATAGTGTTGGAACACGGCCCGCGGAAATAGTAGCGGCTGGAGGTACCGGGGGCGATGCCCGCCCCGGCCCGGCGGCCAAGTTAAAAAAATAAATAATCCCCGTTCAGTCTCAATGGCAGGGTGCGGGCCGGCCCGGCGGCGATTGCGGCGGGCAGCAGGCCTCTTGGACAGGTTGAGAGATAAAAAAATAATAATTCCCATGCAGTCTCAATGGCGGGGTGCGGGCCGGCGAATAGGCCTCTTGGCCGGGGTGAATAGTGTTGGAACACGGCCCGCGGAAATAGTAGCGGCTGGAGGTACCGGGGGCGATGCCCGCCCCGGGCCGGCGGCCAAGTTAAAAAAATAAATAATCCCCGTTCAGTCTCAATGGCAGGGTGCGGGCCGGCCCGGCGGCGATTGCGGCGGGCAGCAGGCCTCTTGGACAGGTTGAGAGATATAAAAATAATAATTCCCGTGCAGTCTCAATGGCGGGGTACGGGCCGGCCCGGCGGACGAGTGTGGCCGGGGAAGAGGCCTCTTGGCCGGGGTGAATATGTTGGAACGCGGCGCGCGTAAATAGAAGCGGCTGGAGGTACCGGGGGCGAAGCCCGCCCCTGCCCGGAGGCCGAGTTAAAAAAAATAATAATCCCCGTTCAGTCTCAAAGGCGGGGTGCGGGCCGGCCCGGCGGCGAGTGCGGCGGGCAGCAGGCCTCTTGGACAGGTTGAGAGATAAAAAAATAATAATTCCCGTGCAGTCTCAATGGCGGGGTGCGGGCCGGGGAATAGGCCTCTTGGCCGGGGTGAATAGTGTTGGAACACGGCCCGCGGAAATAGTAGCGGCTGGAGGTACCGGGGGCGATGCCCGCCCCGGCCCGGCGGCCAAGTTAAAAAAATAAATAATCCCCGTTCAGTCTCAATGGCAGGGTGCGGGCCGGCCCGGCGGCGATTGCGGCGGGCAGCAGGCCTCTTGGACAGGTTGAGAGATAAAAAATTAATAATTCCCATGCAGTCTCAATGGCGGGTTGCGGGCCGGGGAATAGGCCACTTGGCCGGGGTGAATAGTGTTGGAACACGGCCCGCGGAAATAGTAGCGGCTGGAGGTACCGGGGGCGATGCCCGCCCCGGCCCGGCGGCCAAGTTAAAAAAATAAATAATCCCCGTTCAGTCTTAATGGCAGGGTGCGGGCCGGCCCGGCGGCGATTGCGGCGGGCAGCAGGCCTCTTGGACAGGTTGAGAGATAAAAAAATAATAATTCCCATGCAGTCTCAATGGCGGGGTGCGGGCCGGGGAATAGGCCTCTTGGCCGGGGTGAATAGTGTTGGAACACGGCCCGCGGAAATAGTAGCGGCTGGAGGTACCGGGGGCGATGCCCGCCCCGGGCCGGCGGCCAAGTTAAAAAAATAAATAATCCCCGTTCAGTCTCAATGGCAGGGTGCGGGCCGGCCCGGCGGCGATTGCGGCGGGCAGCAGGCCTCTTGGACAGGTTGAGAGATATAAAAATAATAATTCCCGTGCAGTCTCAATGGCGGGGTGCGGGCCGGCCCGGCGGACGAGTGTGGCCGGGGAAGAGGCCTCTTGGCCGGGGTGAATATGTTGGAACGCGGCGCGCGTAAATAGAAGCGGCTGGAGGTACCGGGGGCGAAGCCCGCCCCGGCCCGGAGGCCGAGTTAAAAAAAATAATAATCCCCGTTCAGTCTCAATGGCGGGGTGCGGGCCGGCCCGGCGGCGAGTGCGGCGGGCAGCAGGCCTCTTGGACAGGTTGAGAGATAAAAAAATAATAATTCCCGTGCAGTCTCAATGGCGGGGTGCGGGCCGGGGAATAGGCCTCTTGGCCGGGGTGAATAGTGTTGGAACGCGGCGCGCGTAAATAGAAGCGGCTGGAGCTACCGGGGGCGAAGCCCGCCCCGGCCCGGAGGCCGAGTTAAAAAAAATAATAATCCCCGTTCAGTCTCAATGGCGGGGTGCGGGCCGGCCCGGCGGCGAGTGCGGCGGGCAGCAGGCCTCTTGGACAGGTTGAGAGATAAAAAAATAATAATTCCCATGCAGTCTCAATGGCGGGGTGCGGGCCGGCGAATAGGCCTCTTGGCCGGGGTGAATAGTGTTGGAACACGGCCCGCGGAAATAGTAGCGGCTGGAGGTACCGGGGGCGATGCCCGCCCCGGGCCGGCGGCCAAGTTAAAAAAATAAATAATCCCCGTTCAGTCTCAATGGCAGGGTGCGGGCCGGCCCGGCGGCGATTGCGGCGGGCAGCAGGCCTCTTGGACAGGTTGAGAGATATAAAAATAATAATTCCCGTGCAGTCTCAATGGCGGGGTACGGGCCGGCCCGGCGGACGAGTGTGGCCGGGGAAGAGGCCTCTTGGCCGGGGTGAATATGTTGGAACGCGGCGCGCGTAAATAGAAGCGGCTGGAGGTACCGGGGGCGAAGCCCGCCCCTGCCCGGAGGCCGAGTTAAAAAAAATAATAATCCCCGTTCAGTCTCAAAGGCGGGGTGCGGGCCGGCCCGGCGGCGAGTGCGGCGGGCAGCAGGCCTCTTGGACAGGTTGAGAGATAAAAAAATAATAATTCCCGTGCAGTCTCAATGGCGGGGTGCGGGCCGGGGAATAGGCCTCTTGGCCGGGGTGAATAGTGTTGGAACACGGCCCGCGGAAATAGTAGCGGCTGGAGGTACCGGGGGCGATGCCCGCCCCGGCCCGGCGGCCAAGTTAAAAAAATAAATAATCCCCGTTCAGTCTCAATGGCAGGGTGCGGGCCGGCCCGGCGGCGATTGCGGCGGGCAGCAGGCCTCTTGGACAGGTTGAGAGATAAAAAATTAATAATTCCCATGCAGTCTCAATGGCGGGTTGCGGGCCGGGGAATAGGCCACTTGGCCGGGGTGAATAGTGTTGGAACACGGCCCGCGGAAATAGTAGCGGCTGGAGGTACCGGGGGCGATGCCCGCCCCGGCCCGGCGGCCAAGTTAAAAAAATAAATAATCCCCGTTCAGTCTTAATGGCAGGGTGCGGGCCGGCCCGGCGGCGATTGCGGCGGGCAGCAGGCCTCTTGGACAGGTTGAGAGATAAAAAAATAATAATTCCCATGCAGTCTCAATGGCGGGGTGCGGGCCGGGGAATAGGCCTCTTGGCCGGGGTGAATAGTGTTGGAACACGGCCCGCGGAAATAGTAGCGGCTGGAGGTACCGGGGGCGATGCCCGCCCCGGGCCGGCGGCCAAGTTAAAAAAATAAATAATCCCCGTTCAGTCTCAATGGCAGGGTGCGGGCCGGCCCGGCGGCGATTGCGGCGGGCAGCAGGCCTCTTGGACAGGTTGAGAGATATAAAAATAATAATTCCCGTGCAGTCTCAATGGCCGGGTGCGGGCCGGCCCGGCGGACGAGTGTGGCCGGGGAAGAGGCCTCTTGGCCGGGGTGAATATGTTGGAACGCGGCGCGCGTAAATAGAAGCGGCTGGAGGTACCGGGGGCGAAGCCCGCCCCGGCCCGGAGGCCGAGTTAAAAAAAATAATAATCCCCGTTCAGTCTCAATGGCGGGGTGCGGGCCGGCCCGGCGGCGAGTGCGGCGGGCAGCAGGCCTCTTGGACAGGTTGAGAGATAAAAAAATAATAATTCCCGTGCAGTCTCAATGGCGGGGTGCGGGCCGGGGAATAGGCCTCTTGGCCGGGGTGAATAGTGTTGGAACGCGGCGCGCGTAAATAGAAGCGGCTGGAGCTACCGGGGGCGAAGCCCGCCCCGGCCCGGAGGCCGAGTTAAAAAAAATAATAATCCCCGTTCAGTCTCAATGGCGGGGTGCGGGCCGGCCCGGCGGCGAGTACGGCGGGCAGCAGGCCTCTTGGACAGGTTGAGAGATAAAAAAATAATAATTCCCGTGCAGTCTCAATGGCGGGGTGCGGGCCGGGGAATAGGCCTCTTGGCCGGGGTGAATAGTGTTGGAACACGGCCCGCGGAAATAGTAGCGGCTGGAGGTACCGGGGGCGATGCCCGCCCCGGCCCGGCGGCCAAGTTAAAAAAATAAATAATCCCCGTTCAGTCTCAATGGCAGGGTGCGGGCCGGCCCGGCGGCGATTGCGGCGGGCAGCAGGCCTCTTGGACAGGTTGAGAGATAAAAAAATAATAATTCCCATGCAGTCTCAATGGCGGGGTGCGGGCCGGGGAATAGGCCTCTTGGCCGGGGTGAATAGTGTTGGAACACGGCCCGCGGAAATAGTAACGGCTGGAGGTACCGGGGGCGATGCCCGCCCCGGGCCGGCGGCCAAGTTAAAAAAATAAATAATCCCCGTTCAGTCTCAATGGCAGGGTGCGGGCCGGCCCGGCGGCGATTGCGGCGGGCAGCAGGCCTCTTGGACAGGTTGAGAGATATAAAAATAATAATTCCCGTGCAGTCTCAACGGCGGGGTGCGGGCCGGCCCGGCGGACGAGTGTGGCCGGGGAAGAGGCCTCTTGGCCGGGGTGAATATGTTGGAACGCGGCGCGCGTAAATAGAAGCGGCTGGAGGTACCGGGGGCGAAGCCCGCCCCTGCCCGGAGGCCGAGTTAAAAAAAATAATAATCCCCGTTCAGTCTCAAAGGCGGGGTGCGGGCCGGCCCGGCGGCGAGTGCGGCGGGCAGCAGGCCTCTTGGACAGGTTGAGAGATAAAAAAATAATAATTCCCGTGCAGTCTCAATGGCGGGGTGCGGGCCGGGGAATAGGCCTCTTGGCCGGGGTGAATAGTGTTGGAACACGGCCCGCGGAAATAGTAGCGGCTGGAGGTACCGGGGGCGATGCCCGCCCCGGCCCGGCGGCCAAGTTAAAAAAATAAATAATCCCCGTTCAGTCTCAATGGCAGGGTGCGGGCCGGCCCGGCGGCGATTGCGGCGGGCAGCAGGCCTCTTGGACAGGTTGAGAGATAAAAAATTAATAATTCCCATGCAGTCTCAATGGCGGGTTGCGGGCCGGGGAATAGGCCACTTGGCCGGGGTGAATAGTGTTGGAACACGGCCCGCGGAAATAGTAGCGGCTGGAGGTACCGGGGGCGATGCCCGCCCCGGCCCGGCGGCCAAGTTAAAAAAATAAATAATCCCCGTTCAGTCTTAATGGCAGGGTGCGGGCCGGCCCGGCGGCGATTGCGGCGGGCAGCAGGCCTCTTGGACAGGTTGAGAGATAAAAAAATAATAATTCCCATGCAGTCTCAATGGCGGGGTGCGGGCCGGGGAATAGGCCTCTTGGCCGGGGTGAATAGTGTTGGAACACGGCCCGCGGAAATAGTAGCGGCTGGAGGTACCGGGGGCGATGCCCGCCCCGGGCCGGCGGCCAAGTTAAAAAAATAAATAATCCCCGTTCAGTCTCAATGGCAGGGTGCGGGCCGGCCCGGCGGCGATTGCGGCGGGCAGCAGGCCTCTTGGACAGGTTGAGAGATATAAAAATAATAATTCCCGTGCAGTCTCAATGGCCGGGTGCGGGCCGGCCCGGCGGACGAGTGTGGCCGGGGAAGAGGCCTCTTGGCCGGGGTGAATATGTTGGAACGCGGCGCGCGTAAATAGAAGCGGCTGGAGGTACCGGGGGCGAAGCCCGCCCCGGCCCGGAGGCCGAGTTAAAAAAAATAATAATCCCCGTTCAGTCTCAATGGCGGGGTGCGGGCCGGCCCGGCGGCGAGTGCGGCGGGCAGCAGGCCTCTTGGACAGGTTGAGAGATAAAAAAATAATAATTCCCGTGCAGTCTCAATGGCGGGGTGCGGGCCGGGGAATAGGCCTCTTGGCCGGGGTGAATAGTGTTGGAACGCGGCGCGCGTAAATAGAAGCGGCTGGAGCTACCGGGGGCGAAGCCCGCCCCGGCCCGGAGGCCGAGTTAAAAAAAATAATAATCCCCGTTCAGTCTCAATGGCGGGGTGCGGGCCGGCCCGGCGGCGAGTACGGCGGGCAGCAGGCCTCTTGGACAGGTTGAGAGATAAAAAAATAATAATTCCCGTGCAGTCTCAATGGCGGGGTGCGGGCCGGGGAATAGGCCTCTTGGCCGGGGTGAATAGTGTTGGAACACGGCCCGCGGAAATAGTAGCGGCTGGAGGTACCGGGGGCGATGCCCGCCCCGGCCCGGCGGCCAAGTTAAAAAAATAAATAATCCCCGTTCAGTCTCAATGGCAGGGTGCGGGCCGGCCCGGCGGCGATTGCGGCGGGCAGCAGGCCTCTTGGACAGGTTGAGAGATAAAAAAATAATAATTCCCATGCAGTCTCAATGGCGGGGTGCGGGCCGGGGAATAGGCCTCTTGGCCGGGGTGAATAGTGTTGGAACACGGCCCGCGGAAATAGTAACGGCTGGAGGTACCGGGGGCGATGCCCGCCCCGGGCCGGCGGCCAAGTTAAAAAAATAAATAATCCCCGTTCAGTCTCAATGGCAGGGTGCGGGCCGGCCCGGCGGCGATTGCGGCGGGCAGCAGGCCTCTTGGACAGGTTGAGAGATATAAAAATAATAATTCCCGTGCAGTCTCAACGGCGGGGTGCGGGCCGGCCCGGCGGACGAGTGTGGCCGGGGAATAGGCCTCTTGGCCGGGGTGAATATGTTGGAACGCGGCGCGCGTAAATAGAAGCGGCTGGAGGTACCGGGGGCGAAGCCCGCCCCGGCCCGGAGGCCGAGTTAAAAAAAATAATAATCCCCGTTCAGTCTCAATGGCGGGGTGCGGGCCGGCCCGGCGGCGAGTGCGGCGGGCAGCAGGCCTCTTGGACAGGTTGAGAGATAAAAAAATAATAATTCCCGTGCAGTCTCAATGGCGGGGTGCGGGCCGGGGAATAGGCCTCTTGGCCGGGGTGAATAGTGTTGGAACACGGCCCGCGGAAATAGTAGCGGCTGGAGGTACCGGGGGCGATGCCCGCCCCGCCCCGGCGGCCAAGTTAAAAAAATAAATAATCCCCGTTCAGTCTCAATGGCAGGGTGCGGGCCGGCCCGGCGGCGATTGCGGCGGGCAGCAGGCCTCATTGACAGGTTGAGAGATAAAAAAATAATAATTCCCATGCAGTCTCAATGGCGGGGTGCGGGCCGGGGAATAGGCCTCTTGGCCGGGGTGAATAGTGTTGGAACACGGCCCGCGGAAATAGTAGCGGCTGGAGGTACCGGGGGCGATGCCCGCCCCGGGCCGGCGGCCAAGTTAAAAAAATAAATAATCCCCGTTCAGTCTCAATGGCAGGGTGCGGGCCGGCCCGGCGGCGAGTGCGGCGGGCAGCAGGCCTCTTGGACAGGTTGAGAGATAAAAAAAATAATAATTCCCGTTCAGTCTCAATGGCAGGGTGCGGGCCGGCCCGGCGGCGAGTGCGGCGGGCAGCAGGCCTCTTGGACAGGTTGAGAGATAAAAAAATAATAATTCCCGTGCAGTCTCAATGGCGGGATGCGGGCCGGGGAATAGGCCTCTTGGCCGGGGTGAATATGTTGGAACGCGGCGCGCGTAAATAGAAGCGGCTGGAGGTACCGGGGGCGAAGCCCGCCCCGGCCCGGAGGCCGAGTTAAAAAAAATAAAAATCCCCGTTCAGTCTCAATGGCGGGGTGCGGGCCCGCCCGGCGGCGAGTGCGGCGGGCAGCAGGCCTCTTGGACAGGTTGAGAGATAAAAAAATAATAATTCCCGTGCAGTCTCAATGGCGGGGTGCGGGCCGGGGAATAGGCCTCTTGGCCGGGGTGAATAGTGTTGGAACGCGGCGCGCGTAAATAGAAGCGGCTGGAGGTACCGGGGGCGAAGCCCGCCCCGGCCCGGAGGCCGAGTTAAAAAAAATAATAATCCCCGTTCAGTCTCAATGGCGGGGTGCGGGCCGGCCCGGCGGCGAGTGCGGCGGGCAGCAGGCCTCTTGGACAGGTTGAGAGATAAAAAAATAATAATTCCCGTGCAGTCTCAATGGCGGGGTGCGGGCCGGGGAATAGGCCTCTTGGCCGGGGTGAATAGTGTTGGAACACGGCCCGCGGAAATAGTAGCGGCTGGAGGTACCGGGGGCGATGCCCGCCCCGGCCCGGCGGCCAAGTTAAAAAAATAAATAATCCCCGTTCAGTCTCAATGGCAGGGTGCGGGCCGGCCCGGCGGCGATTGCGGCGGGCAGCAGGCCTCTTGGACAGGTTGAGAGATAAAAAAATAATAATTCCCATGCAGTCTCAATGGCGGGGTGCGGGCCGGGGAATAGGCCTCTTGGCCGGGGTGAATAGTGTTGGAACACGGCCCGCGGAAATAGTAACGGCTGGAGGTACCGGGGGCGATGCCCGCCCCGGGCCGGCGGCCAAGTTAAAAAAATAAATAATCCCCGTTCAGTCTCAATGGCAGGGTGCGGGCCGGCCCGGCGGCGATTGCGGCGGGCAGCAGGCCTCTTGGACAGGTTGAGAGATATAAAAATAATAATTCCCGTGCAGTCTCAACGGCGGGGTGCGGGCCGGCCCGGCGGACGAGTGTGGCCGGGGAATAGGCCTCTTGGCCGGGGTGAATATGTTGGAACGCGGCGCGCGTAAATAGAAGCGGCTGGAGGTACCGGGGGCGAAGCCCGCCCCGGCCCGGAGGCCGAGTTAAAAAAAATAATAATCCCCGTTCAGTCTCAATGGCAGGGTGCGGGCCGGCCCGGCGGCGATTGCGGCGGGCAGCAGGCCTCTTGGACAGGTTGAGAGATAAAAAAATAATAATTCCCATGCAGTCTCAATGGCGGGGTGCGGGCCGGGGAATAGGCCTCTTGGCCGGGGTGAATAGTGTTGGAACACGGCCCGCGGAAATAGTAGCGGCTGGAGGTACCGGGGGCGATGCCCGCCCCGGCCCGGCGGCCAAGTTAAAAAAATAAATAATCCCGTTCAGTCTCAATGGCAGGGTGCGGGCCGGCCCGGCGGCGATTGCGGCGGGCAGCAGGCCTCTTGGACAGGTTGAGAGATAAAAAAATAATAATTCCCATGCAGTCTCAATGGCGGGGTGCGGGCCGGGGAATAGGCCTCTTGGCCGGGGTGAATATGTTGGAACGCGGCGTGCGTAAATAGAAGCGGCTGGAGGTACCGGGGGCGAAGCCCGCCCCGGCCCGGAGGCCGAGTTAAAAAAAATAATAATCCCCGTTCAGTCTCAATGGCGGGGTGCGGGCCGGCCCGGCGGCGAGTGCGGCGGGCAGCAGGCCTCTTGGACAGGTTGAGAGATAAAAAAATAATAATTCCCGTGCAGTCTCAATGGCGGGGTGCGGGCCGGGGAATAGGCCTCTTGGCTGTGGTGAATAGTGTTGGAACACGGCCCGCGGAAATAGTAGCGGCTGGAGGTACCGGGGGCGATGCCCGCCCCGGCCCGGCGGCCAAGTTAAAAAAATAAATAATCCCCGTTCAGTCTCAATGGCAGGGTGCGGGCCGGCCCGGCGGCGATTGCGGCGGGCAGCAGGCCTCTTGGACAGGTTGAGAGATAAAAAAATAATAATTCCCATGCAGTCTCAATGGCGGGGTGCGGGCCGGCCCGGCGGCGAGTGCGGCGGGCAGCAGGCCTCTTGGACAGGGTGAGAGATAAAAAAATAATAATTCCCGTTCAGTCTCAATGGCAGGGTGCGGGCCGGCCCGGCGGCGATTGCGGCGGGCAGCAGGCCTCTTGGACAGGTTGAGAGATAAAAAAATAATAATTCCCGTGCAGTCTCAATGGCGGGGTGCGGGCCGGGGAATAGGCCTCTTGGCCGGGGTGAATAGTGTTGGAACACGGCCCGCGGAAATAGTAGCGGCTGGAGGTACCGGGGGCGATGCCCGCCCCGGGCCGGCGGCCAAGTTAAAAAAATAAATAATCCCCGTTCAGTCTCAATGGCAGGGTGCGGGCCGGCCCGGCGGCGATTGCGGCGGGCAGCAGGCCTCTTGGACAGGTTGAGAGATAAAAAAATAATAATTCCCATGCAGTCTCAATGGCGGGGTGCGGGCCGGCCCGGCGGCGATTGCGGCGGGCAGCAGGCCTCTTGGACAGGTTGAGAGATAAAAAAATAATAATTCCCGTGCAGTCTCAATGGCGGGGTGCGGGCCGGCCCGGCGGACGAGTGTGGCCGGGGAAGAGGCCTCTTGGCCGGGGTGAATATGTTGGAACGCGGCGCGCGTAAATAGAAGCGGCTGGAGCTACCGGGGGCGAAGCCCGCCCCGGCCCGGAGGCCGAGTTAAAAAAAATAAAAATCCCCGTTCAGTCTCAATGGCGGGGTGCGGGCCCGCCCGGCGGCGAGTGCGGCGGGCAGCAGGCCTCTTGGACAGGTTGAGAGATAAAAAAATAATAATTCCCGTGCAGTCTCAATGGCGGGGTGCGGGCCGGGGAATAGGCCTCTTGGCCGGGGTGAATAGTGTTGGAACGCGGCGCGCGTAAATAGAAGCGGCTGGAGGTACCGGGGGCGAAGCCCGCCCCGGCCCGGAGGCCGAGTTAAAAAAAATAATAATCCCCGTTCAGTCTCAATGGCGGGGTGCGGGCCGGCCCGGCGGCGAGTGCGGCGGGCAGCAGGCCTCTTGGACAGGTTGAGAGATAAAAAAATAATAATTCCCGTGCAGTCTCAATGGCGGGGTGCGGGCCGGGGAATAGGCCTCTTGGCCGGGGTGAATAGTGTTGGAACACGGCCCGCGGAAATAGTAGCGGCTGGAGGTACCGGGGGCGATGCCCGCCCCGGCCCGGCGGCCAAGTTAAAAAAATAAATAATCCCCGTTCAGTCTCAATGGCAGGGTGCGGGCCGGCCCGGCGGCGATTGCGGCGGGCAGCAGGCCTCTTGGACAGGTTGAGAGATAAAAAAATAATAATTCCCATGCAGTCTCAATGGCGGGGTGCGGGCCGGGGAATAGGCCTCTTGGCCGGGGTGAATAGTGTTGGAACACGGCCCGCGGAAATAGTAGCGGCTGGAGGTACCGGGGGCGATGCCCACCCGGGCCGGCGGCCAAGTTAAAAAAATAAATAATCCCCGTTCAGTCTCAATGGCAGGGTGCGGGCCGGCCCGGCGGCGAGTGCGGCGGGCAGCAGGCCTCTTGGACAGGTTGAGAGATAAAAAAAATAATAATTCCCGTTCAGTCTCAATGGCAGGGTGCGGGCCGGCCCGGCGGCGAGTGCGGCGGGCAGCAGGCCTCTTGGACAGGTTGAGAGATAAAAAAATAATAATTCCCGTGCAGTCTCAATGGCGGGGTGCGGGCCGGGGAATAGGCCTCTTGGCCGGGGTGAATATGTTGGAACGCGGCGCGCGTAAATAGAAGCGGCTGGAGGTACCGGGGGCGAAGCCCGCCCCGGCCCGGAGGCCGAGTTTAAAAAAATAATAATCCCCGTTCAGTCTCAATGGCGGGGTGCGGGCCGGCCCGGCGGCGAGTGCGGCGGGCAGCAGGCCTCTTGGACAGGTTGAGAGATAAAAAAATAATAATTCCCGTGCAGTCTCAATGGCGGGGTGCGGGCCGGGGAATAGGCCTCTTGGCCGGGGTGAATATGTTGGAACGCGGCGCGCGTAAATAGAAGCGGCTGGAGGTACCGGGGGCGAAGCCCGCCCCGGCCCGGAGGCCGAGTTAAAAAAAATAATAATCCCCGTTCAGTCTCAATGGCGGGGTGCGGGCCGGCCCGGCGGCGAGTGCGGCGGGCAGCAGGCCTCTTGGACAGGTTGAGAGATAAAAAAATAATAATTCCCGTGCAGTCTCAATGGCGGGGTCGGGCCGGGGAATAGGCCTCTTGGCCGGGGTGAATAGTGTTGGAACACGGCCCGCGGAAATAGTAGCGGCTGGAGGTACCGGGGGCGATGCCCGCCCCGGCCCGGCGGCCAAGTTAAAAAAATAAATAATCCCCGTTCAGTCTCAATGGCAGGGTGCGGGCCGGCCCAGCGGCGATTGCGGCGGGCAGCAGGCCTCTTGGACAGGTTGAGAGATAAAAAAATAATAATTCCCGTTCAGTCTCAATGGCAGGGTGCGGGCCGGCCCGGCGGCAATTGCGGCGGGCAGCAGGCCTCTTGGACAGGTTGAGAGATAAAAAAATAATAATTCCCATGCAGTCTCAATGGCGGGGTGCGGGCCGGGGAATAGGCCTCTTGGCCGGGGTGAATATGTTGGAACGCGGCGCGCGTAAATAGAAGCGGCTGGAGGTACCGGGGGCGAAGCCCGCCCCGGCCCGGAGGCCGAGTTAAAAAAAATAATAATCCCCGTTCAGTCTCAATGGCGGGGTGCGGGCCGGCCCGGCGGCGAGTGCGGCGGGCAGCAGGCCTCTTGGACAGGTTGAGAGATAAAAAAATAATAATTCCCGTGCAGTCTCAATGGCGGGGTGCGGGCCGGGGAATAGGCCTCTTGGCCGGAGTGAATATGTTGGAACGCGGCGCGCGTAAATAGAAGCGGCTGGAGGTACCGGGGGCGAAGCCCGCCCCGGCCCGGAGGCCGAGTTAAAAAAAATAATAATCCCCGTTCAGTCTCAATGGCGGGGTGCGGGCCGGCCCGGCGGCGATTGCGGCGGGCAGCAGGCCTCTTGGACAGGTTGAGAGATAAAAAAATAATAATTCCCGTGCAGTCTCAATGGCGGGGTGCGGGCCGGGGAATAGGCCTCTTGGCCGGGGTGAATAGTGTTGGAACACGGCCCGCGGAAATAGTAGCGGCTGGAGGTACCGGGGGCGATGCCCGCCCCGGCCCGGCGGCCAAGTTAAAAAAATAAATAATCCCGTTCAGTCTCAATGGCAGGGTGCGGGCCGGCCCGGCGGCGATTGCGGCGGGCAGCAGGCCTCTTGGACAGGTTGAGAGATAAAAAAATAATAATTCCCATGCAGTCTCAATGGCGGGGTGCGGGCCGGGGAATAGGCCTCTTGGCCGGGGTGAATATGTTGGAACGCGGCGCGCGTAAATAGAAGCGGCTGGAGGTACCGGGGGCGAAGCCCGCCCCGGCCCGGAGGCCGAGTTAAAAAAAATAATAATCCCCGTTCAGTCTCAATGGCGGGGTGCGGGCCGGCCCGGCGGCGAGTGCGGCGGGCAGCAGGCCTCTTGGACAGGTTGAGAGATAAAAAAATAATAATTCCCGTGCAGTCTCAATGGCGGGGTGCGGGCCGGGGAATAGGCCTCTTGGCCGGGGTGAATATGTTGGAACGCGGCGCGCGTAAATAGAAGCGGCTGGAGGTACCGGGGGCGAAGCCCGCCCCGGCCCGGAGGCCGAGTTTAAAAAAATAATAATCCCCGTTCAGTCTCAATGGCGGGGTGCGGGCCGGCCCGGCGGCGAGTGCGGCGGGCAGCAGGCCTCTTGGACAGGTTGAGAGATAAAAAAATAATAATTCCCGTGCAGTCTCAATGGCGGGGTCGGGCCGGGGAATAGGCCTCTTGGCCGGGGTGAATAGTGTTGGAACACGGCCCGCGGAAATAGTAGCGGCTGGAGGTACCGGGGGCGATGCCCGCCCCGGCCCGGCGGCCAAGTTAAAAAAATAAATAATCCCCGTTCAGTCTCAATGGCAGGGTGCGGGCCGGCCCAGCGGCAATTGCGGCGGGCAGCAGGCCTCTTGGACAGGTTGAGAGATAAAAAAATAATAATTCCCATGCAGTCTCAATGGCGGGGTGCGGGCCGGGGAATAGGCCTCTTGGCCGGGGTGAATATGTTGGAACGCGGCGCGCGTAAATAGAAGCGGCTGGAGGTACCGGGGGCGAAGCCCGCCCCGGCCCGGAGGCCGAGTTAAAAAAAATAATAATCCCCGTTCAGTCTCAATGGCGGGGTGCGGGCCGGCCCGGCGGCGAGTGCGGCGGGCAGCAGGCCTCTTGGACAGGTTGAGAGATAAAAAAATAATAATTCCCGTGCAGTCTCAATGGCGGGGTGCGGGCCGGGGAATAGGCCTCTTGGCCGGAGTGAATATGTTGGAACGCGGCGCGCGTAAATAGAAGCGGCTGGAGGTACCGGGGGCGAAGCCCGCCCCGGCCCGGAGGCCGAGTTAAAAAAAATAATAATCCCCGTTCAGTCTCAATGGCGGGGTGCGGGCCGGCCCGGCGGCGATTGCGGCGGGCAGCAGGCCTCTTGGACAGGTTGAGAGATAAAAAAATAATAATTCCCGTGCAGTCTCAATGGCGGGGTGCGGGCCGGGGAATAGGCCTCTTGGCCGGGGTGAATAGTGTTGGAACACGGCCCGCGGAAATAGTAGCGGCTGGAGGTACCGGGGGCGATGCCCGCCCCGGCCCGGCGGCCAAGTTAAAAAAATAAATAATCCCGTTCAGTCTCAATGGCAGGGTGCGGGCCGGCCCGGCGGCGATTGCGGCGGGCAGCAGGCCTCTTGGACAGGTTGAGAGATAAAAAAAAAATAATTCCCATGCAGTCTCAATGGCGGGGTGCGGGCCGGGGAATAGGCCTCTTGGCCGGGGTGAATATGTTGGAACGCGGCGCGCGTAAATAGAAGCGGCTGGAGGTACCGGGGGCGAAGCCCGCCCCGGCCCGGAGGCCGAGTTAAAAAAAATAATAATCCCCGTTCAGTCTCAATGGCGGGGTGCGGGCCGGCCCGGCGGCGAGTGCGGCGGGCAGCAGGCCTCTTGGACAGGTTGAGAGATAAAAAAATAATAATTCCCGTGCAGTCTCAATGGCGGGGTGCGGGCCGGGGAATAGGCCTCTTGGCCGGGGTGAATATGTTGGAACGCGGCGCGCGTAAATAGAAGCGGCTGGAGGTACCGGGGGCGAAGCCCGCCCCGGCCCGGAGGCCGAGTTAAAAAAAATAATAATCCCCGTTCAGTCTCAATGGCGGGGTGCGGGCCGGCCCGGCGGCGAGTGCGGTGGGCAGCAGGCCTCTTGGACAGGTTGAGAGATAAAAAAATAATAATTCCCGTGCAGTCTCAATGGCGGGGTGCGGGCCGGGGAATAGGCCTCTTGGCCGGGGTGAATAGTGTTGGAACACGGCCCGCGGAAATAGTAGCGGCTGGAGGTACCGGGGGCGATGCCCGCCCCGGCCCGGCGGCCAAGTTAAAAAAATAAATAATCCCGTTCAGTCTCAATGGCAGGGTGCGGGCCGGCCCGGCGGCGATTGCGGCGGGCAGCAGGCCTCTTGGACAGGTTGAGAGATAAAAAAAAAATAATTCCCATGCAGTCTCAATGGCGGGGTGCGGGCCGGGGAATAGGCCTCTTGGCCGGGGTGAATATGTTGGAACGCGGCGCGCGTAAATAGAAGCGGCTGGAGGTACCGGGGGCGAAGCCCGCCCCGGCCCGGAGGCCGAGTTAAAAAAAATAATAATCCCCGTTCAGTCTCAATGGCGGGGTGCGGGCCGGCCCGGCGGCGAGTGCGGCGGGCAGCAGGCCTCTTGGACAGGTTGAGAGATAAAAAAATAATAATTCCCGTGCAGTCTCAATGGCGGGGTGCGGGCCGGGGAATAGGCCTCTTGGCCGGGGTGAATATGTTGGAACGCGGCGCGCGTAAATAGAAGCGGCTGGAGGTACCGGGGGCGAAGCCCGCCCCGGCCCGGAGGCCGAGTTAAAAAAAATAATAATCCCCGTTCAGTCTCAATGGCGGGGTGCGGGCCGGCCCGGCGGCGAGTGCGGCGGGCAGCAGGCCTCTTGGACAGGTTGAGAGATAAAAAAATAATAATTCCCGTGCAGTCTCAATGGCGGGGTGCGGGTCGGGGAATAGGCCTCTTGGCCGGGGTGAATAGTGTTGGAACACGGCCCGCGGAAATAGTAGCGGCTGGAGGTACCGGGGGCGATGCCCGCCCCGGCCCGGCGGCCAAGTTAAAAAAATAAATAATCCCCGTTCAGTCTCAATGGCAGGGTGCGGGCCGGCCCGGCGGCGATTGCGGCGGGCAGCAGGCCTCTTGGACAGGTTGAGAGATAAAAAAATAATAATTCCCGTTCAGTCTCAATGGCAGGGTGCGGGCCGGCCCGCGGCAATTGCGGCGGGCAGCAGGCCTCTTGGACAGGTTGAGAGATAAAAAAAAAATAATCCCCGTTCAGTCTCAATGGCGGGGTGCGGGCCGGCCCGGCAGCGAGTGCGGCGGGCAGCAGGCCTCTTGGACAGGTTGAGAGATAAAAAAATAATAATTCCCGTGCAGTCTCAATGGCGGGGTGCGGGCCGGGGAATAGGCCTCTTGGCCGGGGTGAATAGTGTTGGAACACGGCCCGCGGAAATAGTAGCGGCTGGAGGTACCGGGGGCGATGCCCGCCCCGGCCCGGCGGCCAAGTTAAAAAAATAAATAATCCCCGTTCAGTCTCAATGGCAGGGTGCGGGCCGGCCCGGCGGCGATTGCGGCGGGCAGCAGGCCTCTTGGACAGGTTGAGAGATAAAAAAATAATAATTCCCGTTCAGTCTCAATGGCAGGGTGCGGGCCGGCCCGGCGGCAATTGCGGCGGGCAGCAGGCCTCTTGGACAGGTTGAGAGATAAAAAAATAATAATTCCCATGCAGTCTCAATGGCGGGGTGCGGGCCGGGGAATAGGCCTCTTGGCCGGGGTGAATATGTTGGAACGCGGCGCGCGTAAATAGAAGCAGCTGGAGGTACCGGGGGCGAAGCCCGCCCCGGCCCGGAGGCCGAGTTAAAAAAAATAATAATCCCCGTTCAGTCTCAATGGCGGGGTGCGGGCCGGCCCGGCGGCGAGTGCGGCGGGCAGCAGGCCTCTTGGACAGGTTGAGAGATAAAAAAATAATAATTCCCGTGCAGTCTCAATGGCGGGGTGCGGGCCGGGGAATAGGCCTCTTGGCCGGGGTGAATATGTTGGAACGCGGCGCGCGTAAATAGAAGCTGCTGGAGGTACCGGGGGCGAAGCCCGCCCCGGCCCGGAGGCCGAGTTAAAAAAAATAATAATCCCCGTTCAGTCTCAATGGCGGGGTGCGGGCCGGCCCGGCGGCGAGTGCGGCAGGCAGCAGGCCTCTTGGACAGGTTGAGAGATAAAAAAATAATAATTCCCGTGCAGTCTCAATGGCGGGGTGCGTGCCGGGGAATAGGCCTCTTGGCCGGGGTGAATATGTTGGAACGCGGCGCGCGTAAATAGAAGCGGCTGGAGGTACCGGGGGCGAAGCCCGCCCCGGCCCGGAGGCCGAGTTAAAAAAAATAATAATCCCCGTTCAGTCTCAATGGCGGGGTGCGGGCCGGCCCGGCGGCGAGTGCGGCAGGCAGCAGGCCTCTTGGACAGGTTGAGAGATAAAAAAATAATAATTCCCGTGCAGTCTCAATGGCGGGGTGCGGGCCGGGGAATAGGCCTCTTGGCCGGGGTGAATATGTTGGAACGCGGCGCGCGTAAATAGAAGCGGCTGGAGGTACCGGGGGCGAAGCCCGCCCCGGCCCGGAGGCCGAGTTAAAAAAAATAATAATCCCCGTTCAGTCTCAATGGCGGGGTGCGGGCCGGCCCGGCGGCGAGTGCGGCGGGCAGCAGGCCTCTTGGACAGGTTGAGAGATAAAAAAATAATAATTCCCGTGCAGTCTCAATGGCGGGGTGCGGGCCGGGGAATAGGCCTCTTGGCCGGGGTGAATAGTGTTGGAACACGGCCCGCGGAAATAGTAGCGGCTGGAGGTACCGGGGGCGATGCCCGCCCCGGCCCGGCGGCCAAGTTAAAAAAATAAATAATCCCGTTCAGTCTCAATGGCAGGGTGCGGGCCGGCCCGGCGGCGATTGCGGCGGGCAGCAGGCCTCTTGGACAGGTTGAGAGATAAAAAATAATAATTCCCATGCAGTCTCAATGGCGGGGTGCGGGCCGGGGAATAGGCCTCTTGGCCGGGGTGAATATGTTGGAACGCGGCGCGCGTAAATAGAAGCGGCTGGAGGTACCGGGGGCGAAGCCCGCCCCGGCCCGGAGGCCGAGTTAAAAAAAATAATAATCCCCGTTCAGTCTCAATGGCGGGGTGCGGGCCGGCCCGGCGGCGAGTGCGGCGGGCAGCAGGCCTCTTGGACAGGTTGAGAGATAAAAAAATAATAATTCCCGTGCAGTCTCAATGGCGGGGTGCGGGCCGGGGAATAGGCCTCTTGGCCGGGGTGAATAGTGTTGGAACACGGCCCGCGGAAATAGTAGCGGCTGGAGGTACCGGGGGCGATGCCCGCCCCGGCCCGGCGGCCAAGTTAAAAAAATAAATAATCCCCGTTCAGTCTCAATGGCAGGGTGCGGGCCGGCCCGGCGGCGATTGCGGCGGGCAGCAGGCCTCTTGGACAGGTTGAGAGATAAAAAAATAATAATTCCCGTGCAGTCTCAATGGCGGGGTGCGGGCCGGGGAATAGGCCTCTTGGCCGGGGTGAATAGTGTTGGAACACGGCCCGCGGAAATAGTAGCGGCTGGAGGTACCGGGGGCGATGCCCGCCCCGGCCCGGCGGCCAAGTTAAAAAAATAAATAATCCCGTTCAGTCTCAATGGCAGGGTGCGGGCCGGCCCGGCGGCGATTGCGGCGGGCAGCAGGCCTCTTGGACAGGTTGAGAGATAAAAAAATAATAATTCCCATGCAGTCTCAATGGCGGGGTGCGGTCCGGGGAATAGGCCTCTTGGCCGGGGTGAATATGTTGGAACGCGGCGCGCGTAAATAGAAGCGGCTGGAGGTACCGGGGGCGAAGCCCGCCCCGGCCCGGAGGCCGAGTTAAAAAAAATAATAATCCCCGTTCAGTCTCAATGGCGGGGTGCGGGCCGGCCCGGCGGCGAGTGCGCCGGGCAGCAGGCCTCTTGGACAGGTTGAGAGATAAAAAAAATAATAATTCCCGTGCAGTCTCAATGGCGGGGTGCGGGCCGGGGAATAGGCCTCTTGGCCGGGGTGAATATGTTGGAACGTGGCGCGCGTAAATAGAAGCGGCTGGAGGTACCGGGGGCGAAGCCCGCCCCGGCCCGGAGGCCGAGTTAAAAAAAATAATAATCCCCGTTCAGTCTCAATGGCGGGGTGCGGGCCGGCCCGGCGGCGAGTGCGGCGGGCAGCAGGCCTCTTGGACAGGTTGAGAGATAAAAAAATAATAATTCCCGTGCAGTCTCAATGGCGGGGTGCGGGCCGGGGAATAGGCCTCTTGGCCGGGGTGAATAGTGTTGGAACACGGCCCGCGGAAATAGTAGCGGCTGGAGGTACCGGGGGCGATGCCCGCCCCGGCCCGGCGGCCAAGTTAAAAAAATAAATAATCCCCGTTCAGTCTCAATGGCAGGGTGCGGGCCGGCCCAGCGGCGATTGCGGCGGGCAGCAGGCCTCTTGGACAGGTTGAGAGATAAAAAAATAATAATTCCCGTTCAGTCTCAATGGCAGGGTGCGGGCCGGCCCGGCGGCAATTGCGGCGGGCAGCAGGCCTCTTGGACAGGTTGAGAGATAAAAAAATAATAATTCCCATGCAGTCTCAATGGCGGGGTGCGGGCCGGGGAATAGGCCTCTTGGCCGGGGTGAATATGTTGGAACGCGGCGCGCGTAAATAGAAGCGGCTGGAGGTACCGGGGGCGAAGCCCGCCCCGGCCCGGAGGCCGAGTTAAAAAAAATAATAATCCCCTTTCAGTCTCAATGGCGGGGTGCGGGCCGGCCCGGCGGCGAGTGCGGCAGGCAGCAGGCCTCTTGGACAGGTTGAGAGATAAAAAAATAATAATTCCCGTGCAGTCTCAATGGCGGGGTGCGGGCCGGGGAATAGGCCTCTTGGCCGGGGTGAATATGTTGGAACGCGGCGCGCGTAAATAGAAGCGGCTGGAGGTACCGGGGGCGAAGCCCGCCCCGGCCCGGAGGCCGGGTTAAAAAAAATAATAATCCCCGTTCAGTCTCAATGGCGGGGTGCGGGCCGGCCCGGCGGCGAGTGCGGCGGGCAGCAGGCCTCTTGGACAGGTTGAGAGATAAAAAAATAATAATTCCCATGCAGTCTCAATGGCGGGGTGCGGGCCGGGGAATAGGCCTCTTGGCCGGGGTGAATAGTGTTGGAACACGGCCCGCGGAAATAGTAGCGGCTGGAGGTACCGGGGGCGATGCCCGCCCCGGCCCGGCGGCCAAGTTAAAAAAATAAATAATCCCGTTCAGTCTCAATGGCAGGGTGCGGGCCGGCCCGGCGGCGATTGCGGCGGGCAGCAGGCCTCTTGGACAGGTTGAGAGATAAAAAAATAATAATTCCCATGCAGTCTCAATGGCGGGGTGCGGGCCGGGGAATAGGCCTCTTGGCCGGGGTGAATATGTTGGAACGCGGCGCGCGTAAATAGAAGCGGCTGGAGGTACCGGGGGCGAAGCCCGCCCCGGCCCGGAGGCCGAGTTAAAAAAAATAATAATCCCCGTTCAGTCTCAATGGCGGGGTGCGGGCGGGCCCGGCGGCGAGTGCGGCGGGCAGCAGGCCTCTTGGACAGGTTGAGAGATAAAAAAATAATAATTCCCGTGCAGTCTCAATGGCGGGGTGCGGGCCGGGGAATAGGCCTCTTGGCCGGGGTGAATATGTTGGAACGCGGCGCGCGTAAATAGAAGCGGCTGGAGGTACCGGGGGCGAAGCCCGCCCCGGCCCGGAGGCCGAGTTAAAAAAAATAATAATCCCCGTTCAGTCTCAATGGCGGGGTGCGGGCCGGCCCGGCGGCGAGTGCGGCGGGCAGCAGGCCTCTTGGACAGGTTGAGAGATAAAAAAATAATAATTCCCGTGCAGTCTCAATGGCGGGGTGCGGGCCGGGGAATACGCCTCTTGGCCGGGGTGAATAGTGTTGGAACACGGCCCGCGGAAATAGTAGCGGCTGGAGGTACCGGGGGCGATGCCCGCCCCGGCCCGGCGGCCAAGTTAAAAAAATAAATAATCCCGTTCAGTCTCAATGGCAGGGTGCGGGCCGGCCCGGCGGCGATTGCGGCGGGCAGCAGGCCTCTTGGACAGGTTGAGAGATAAAAAAATAATAATTCCCATGCAGTCTCAATGGCGGGGTGCGGGCCGGGGAATAGGCCTCTTGGCCGGGGTGAATAGTGTTGGAACACGGCCCGCGGAAATAGTAACGGCTGGAGGTACCGGGGCGATGCCCGCCCCGGGCGGCGGCCAAGTTAAAAAAATAAATAATCCCCGTTCAGTCTCAAAGGCAGGGTGCGGGCCGGCCCGGCGGCGATTGCGGCGGGCAGCAGGCCTCTTGGACAGGTTGAGAGATATAAAAATAATAATTCCCGTGCAGTCTCAACGGCGGGGTGCGGGCCGGCCCGGCGGACGAGTGTGGCCGGGGAATAGGCCTCTTGGCCGGGGTGAATATGTTGGAACGCGGCGCGCGTAAATAGAAGCGGCTGGAGGTACCGGGGGCGAAGCCCGCCCCGGCCCGGAGGCCGAGTTAAAAAAAATAATAATCCCCGTTCAGTCTCAATGGCGGGGTGCGGGCCGGCCCGGCAGCGAGTGCGGCGGGCAGCAGGCCTCTTGGACAGGTTGAGAGATAAAAAAATAATAATTCCCGTGCAGTCTCAATGGCGGGGTGCGGGCCGGGGAATAGGCCTCTTGGCCGGGGTGAATAGTGTTGGAACACGGCCCGCGGAAATAGTAGCGGCTGGAGGTACCGGGGGCGATGCCCGCCCCGGCCCGGCGGCCAAGTTAAAAAAATAAATAATCCCCGTTCAGTCTCAATGGCAGGGTGCGGGCCGGCCCGGCGGCAATTGCGGCGGGCAGCAGGCCTCTTGGACAGGTTGAGAGATAAAAAAATAATAATTCCCATGCAGTCTCAATGGCGGGGTGCGGGCCGGGGAATAGGCCTCTTGGCCGGGGTGAATATGTTGGAACGCGGCGCGCGTAAATAGAAGCGGCTGGAGGTACCGGGGGCGAAGCCCGCCCCGGCCCGGAGGCCGAGTTAAAAAAAATAATAATCCCCGTTCAGTCTCAATGGCGGGGAGCGGGCCGGCCCGGCGGCGAGTGCGGCAGGCAGCAGGCCTCTTGGACAGGTTGAGAGATAAAAAAATAATAATTCCCGTGCAGTCTCAATGGCGGGGTGCGGGCCGGGGAATAGGCCTCTTGGCCGGGGTGAATATGTTGGAACGCGGCGCGCGTAAATAGAAGCGGGTGGAGGTACCGGGGGCGAAGCCCGCCCCGGCCCGGAGGCCGAGTTAAAAAAAATAATAATCCCCGTTCAGTCTCAATGGCGGGGTGCGGGCCGGCCCGGCGGCGAGTGCGGCGGGCAGCAGGCCTCTTGGACAGGTTGAGAGATAAAAAAAATAATAATTCCCGTGCAGTCTCAATGGCGGGGTGCGGGCCGGGGAATAGGCCTCTTGGCCGGGGTGAATAGTGTTGGAACACGGCCCGCGGAAATAGTAGCGGCTGGAGGTACCGGGGGCGATGCCCGCCCCGGCCCGGCGGCCAAGTTAAAAAAATAAATAATCCCGTTCAGTCTCAATGGCAGGGTGCGGGCCGGCCCGGCGGCGATTGCGGCGGGCAGCAGGCCTCTTGGACAGGTTGAGAGATAAAAAATAATAATTCCCATGCAGTCTCAATGGCGGGGTGCGGGCCGGGGAATAGGCCTCTTGGCCGGGGTGAATATGTTGGAACGCGGCGCGCGTAAATAGAAGCGGCTGGAGGTACCGGGGGCGAAGCCCGCCCCGGCCCGGAGGCCGAGTTAAAAAAAATAATAATCCCCGTTCAGTCTCAATGGCGGGGTGCGGGCCGGCCCGGCGGCGAGTGCGGCGGGCAGCAGGCCTCTTGGACAGGTTGAGAGATAAAAAAATAATAATTCCCGTGCAGTCTCAATGGCGGGGTGCGGGCCGGGGAATAGGCCTCTTGGCCGGGGTGAATAGTGTTGGAACACGGCCCGCGGAAATAGTAGCGGCTGGAGGTACCGGGGGCGATGCCCGCCCCGGCCCGGCGGCCAAGTTAAAAAAATAAATAATCCCCGTTCAGTCTCAATGGCAGGGTGCGGGCCGGCCCGGCGGCGATTGCGGCGGGCAGCAGGCCTCTTGGACAGGTTGAGAGATAAAAAAATAATAATTCCCGTTCAGTCTCAATGGCAGGGTGCGGGCCGGCCCGGCGGCAATTGCGGCGGGCAGCAGGCCTCTTGGACAGGTTGAGAGATAAAAAAATAATAATTCCCATGCAGTCTCAATGGCGGGGTGCGGGCCGGGGAATAGGCCTCTTGGCCGGGGTGAATATGTTGGAACGCGGCGCGCGTAAATAGAAGCGGCTGGAGGTACCGGGGGCGAAGCCCGCCCCGGCCCGGAGGCCGAGTTAAAAAAAATAATAATCCCCGTTCAGTCTCAATGGCGGGGTGCGGGCCGGCCCGGCGGCGAGTGCGGCAGGCAGCAGGCCTCTTGGACAGGTTGAGAGATAAAAAAATAATAATTCCCGTGCAGTCTCAATGGCGGGGTGCGGGCCGGGGAATAGGCCTCTTGGCCGGGGTGAATATGTTGGAACGCGGCGCGCGTAAATAGAAGCGGCTGGAGGTACCGGGGGCGAAGCCCACCCCGGCCCGGAGGCCGAGTTAAAAAAAATAATAATCCCCGTTCAGTCTCAATGGCGGGGTGCGGGCCGGCCCGGCGGCGATTGCGGCGGGCAGCAGGCCTCTTGGACAGGTTGAGAGATAAAAAAATAATAATTCCCGTGCAGTCGCAATGGCGGGGTGCTGGCCGGGGAATAGGCCTCTTGGCCGGGGTGAATAGTGTTGGAACACGGCCCGCGGAAATAGTAGCGGCTGGAGGTACCGGGGGCGATGCCCGCCCCGGCCCGGCGGCCAAGTTAAAAAAATAAATAATCCCGTTCAGTCTCAATGGCAGGGTGCGGGCCGGCCCGGCGGCGATTGCGGCGGGCAGCAGGCCTCTTGGACAGGTTGAGAGATAAAAAATAATAATTCCCATGCAGTCTCAATGGCGGGGTGCGGGCCGGGGAATAGGCCTCTTGGCCGGGGTGAATATGTTGGAACGCGGCGCGCGTAAATAGAAGCAGCTGGAGGTACCGGGGGCGAAGCCCGCCCCGGCCCGGAGGCCGAGTTAAAAAAAATAATAATCCCCGTTCAGTCTCAATGGCGGGGTGCGGGCCGGCCCGGCGGCGAGTGCGGCGGGCAGCAGGCCTCTTGGACAGGTTGAGAGATAAAAAAATAATAATTCCCGTGCAGTCTCAATGGCGGGGTGCGGGCCGGGGAATAGGCCTCTTGGCCGGGGTGAATAGTGTTGGAACACGGCCCGCGGAAATAGTAGCGGCTGGAGGTACCGGGGGCGATGCCCGCCCCGGCCCGGCGGCCAAGTTAAAAAAATAAATAATCCCCGTTCAGTCTCAATGGCAGGGTGCGGGCCGGCCCGGCGGCGATTGCGGCGGGCAGCAGGCCTCTTGGACAGGTTGAGAGATAAAAAAATAATAATTCCCGTTCAGTCTCAATGGCAGGGTGCGGGCCGGCCCGGCGGCAATTGCGGCGGGCAGCAGGCCTCTTGGACAGGTTGAGAGATAAAAAAATAATAATTCCCATGCAGTCTCAATGGCGGGGTGCGGGCCGGGGAATAGGCCTCTTGGCCGGGGTGAATATGTTGGAACGCGGCGCGCGTAAATAGAAGCGGCTGGAGGTACCGGGGGCGAAGCCCGCCCCGGCCCGGAGGCCGAGTTAAAAAAAATAATAATCCCCGTTCAGTCTCAATGGCGGGGAGCGGGCCGGCCCGGCGGCGAGTGCGGCAGGCAGCAGGCCTCTTGGACAGGTTGAGAGATAAAAAAATAATAATTCCCGTGCAGTCTCAATGGCGGGGTGCGGGCCGGGGAATAGGCCTCTTGGCCGGGGTGAATATGTTGGAACGCGGCGCGCGTAAATAGAAGCGGGTGGAGGTACCGGGGGCGAAGCCCGCCCCGGCCCGGAGGCCGAGTTAAAAAAAATAATAATCCCCGTTCAGTCTCAATGGCGGGGTGCGGGCCGGCCCGGCGGCGAGTGCGGCGGGCAGCAGGCCTCTTGGACAGGTTGAGAGATAAAAAAAATAATAATTCCCGTGCAGTCTCAATGGCGGGGTGCGGGCCGGGGAATAGGCCTCTTGGCCGGGGTGAATAGTGTTGGAACACGGCCCGCGGAAATAGTAGCGGCTGGAGGTACCGGGGGCGATGCCCGCCCCGGCCCGGCGGCCAAGTTAAAAAAATAAATAATCCCGTTCAGTCTCAATGGCAGGGTGCGGGCCGGCCCGGCGGCGATTGCGGCGGGCAGCAGGCCTCTTGGACAGGTTGAGAGATAAAAAATAATAATTCCCATGCAGTCTCAATGGCGGGGTGCGGGCCGGGGAATAGGCCTCTTGGCCGGGGTGAATATGTTGGAACGCGGCGCGCGTAAATAGAAGCGGCTGGAGGTACCGGGGGCGAAGCCCGCCCCGGCCCGGAGGCCGAGTTAAAAAAAATAATAATCCCCGTTCAGTCTCAATGGCGGGGTGCGGGCCGGCCCGGCGGCGAGTGCGGCGGGCAGCAGGCCTCTTGGACAGGTTGAGAGATAAAAAAATAATAATTCCCGTGCAGTCTCAATGGCGGGGTGCGGGCCGGGGAATAGGCCTCTTGGCCGGGGTGAATAGTGTTGGAACACGGCCCGCGGAAATAGTAGCGGCTGGAGGTACCGGGGGCGATGCCCGCCCCGGCCCGGCGGCCAAGTTAAAAAAATAAATAATCCCCGTTCAGTCTCAATGGCAGGGTGCGGGCCGGCCCGGCGGCGATTGCGGCGGGCAGCAGGCCTCTTGGACAGGTTGAGAGATAAAAAAATAATAATTCCCGTTCAGTCTCAATGGCAGGGTGCGGGCCGGCCCGGCGGCAATTGCGGCGGGCAGCAGGCCTCTTGGACAGGTTGAGAGATAAAAAAATAATAATTCCCATGCAGTCTCAATGGCGGGGTGCGGGCCGGGGAATAGGCCTCTTGGCCGGGGTGAATATGTTGGAACGCGGCGCGCGTAAATAGAAGCGGCTGGAGGTACCGGGGGCGAAGCCCGCCCCGGCCCGGAGGCCGAGTTAAAAAAAATAATCCCCGTTCAGTCTCAATGGCGGGGTGCGGGCCGGCCCGGCAGCGAGTGCGGCGGGCAGCAGGCCTCTTGGACAGGTTGAGAGATAAAAAAATAATAATTCCCGTGCAGTCTCAATGGCGGGGTGCGGGCCGGGGAATAGGCCTCTTGGCCGGGGTGAATAGTGTTGGAACACGGCCCGCGGAAATAGTAGCGGCTGGAGGTACCGGGGGCGATGCCCGCCCCGGCCCGGCGGCCAAGTTAAAAAAATAAATAATCCCCGTTCAGTCTCAATGGCAGGGTGCGGGCCGGCCCGGCGGCGATTGCGGCGGGCAGCAGGCCTCTTGGACAGGTTGAGAGATAAAAAAATAATAATTCCCGTTCAGTCTCAATGGCAGGGTGCGGGCCGGCCCGGCGGCAATTGCGGCGGGCAGCAGGCCTCTTGGACAGGTTGAGAGATAAAAAAATAATAATTCCCATGCAGTCTCAATGGCGGGGTGCGGGCCGGGGAATAGGCCTCTTGGCCGGGGTGAATATGTTGGAACGCGGCGCGCGTAAATAGAAGCGGCTGGAGGTACCGGGGGCGAAGCCCGCCCCGGCCCGGAGGCCGAGTTAAAAAAAATAATAATCCCCTTACAGTCTCAATGGTGGGGTGCGGGCCGGCCCGGCGGCGAGTGCGGCAGGCAGCAGGCCTCTTGGACAGGTTGAGAGATAAAAAAATAATAATTCCCGTGCAGTCTCAATGGCGGGGTGCGGGCCGGGGAATAGGCCTCTTGGCCGGGGTGAATATGTTGGAACGCGGCGCGCGTAAATAGAAGCGGCTGGAGGTACCGGGGGCGAAGCCCGCCCCGGCCCGGAGGCCGAGTTAAAAAAAAATAATAATCCCCGTTCAGTCTCAATGGCGGGGTGCGGGCCGGCCCGGCGGCGAGTGCGGCGGGCAGCAGGCCTCTTGGACAGGTTGAGAGATAAAAAAATAATAATTCCCGTGCAGTCTCAATGGCGGGGTGCTGGCCGGGGAATAGGCCTCTTGGCCGGGGTGAATAGTGTTGGAACACGGCCCGCGGAAATAGTAGCGGCTGGAGGTACCGGGGGCGATGCCCGCCCCGGCCCGGCGGCCAAGTTAAAAAAATAAATAATCCCGTTCAGTCTCAATGGCAGGGTGCGGGCCGGCCCGGCGGCGATTGCGGCGGGCAGCAGGCCTCTTGGACAGGTTGAGAGATAAAAAATAATAATTCCCATGCAGTCTCAATGGCGGGGTGCGGGCCGGGGAATAGGCCTCTTGGCCGGGGTGAATATGTTGGAACGCGGCGCGCGTAAATAGAAGCAGCTGGAGGTACCGGGGGCGAAGCCCGCCCCGGCCCGGAGGCCGAGTTAAAAAAAATAATAATCCCCGTTCAGTCTCAATGGCGGGGTGCGGGCCGGCCCGGCGGCGAGTGCGGCGGGCAGCAGGCCTCTTGGACAGGTTGAGAGATAAAAAAATAATAATTCCCGTGCAGTCTCAATGGCGGGGTGCGGGCCGGGGAATAGGCCTCTTGGCCGGGGTGAATAGTGTTGGAACACGGCCCGCGGAAATAGTAGCGGCTGGAGGTACCGGGGGCGATGCCCGCCCCGGCCCGGCGGCCAAGTTAAAAAAATAAATAATCCCCGTTCAGTCTCAATGGCAGGGTGCGGGCCGGCCCGGCGGCGATTGCGGCGGGCAGCAGGCCTCTTGGACAGGTTGAGAGATAAAAAAATAATAATTCCCGTTCAGTCTCAATGGCAGGGTGCGGGCCGGCCCGGCGGCAATTGCGGCGGGCAGCAGGCCTCTTGGACAGGTTGAGAGATAAAAAAATAATAATTCCCATGCAGTCTCAATGGCGGGGTGCGGGCCGGGGAATAGGCCTCTTGGCCGGGGTGAATATGTTGGAACGCGGCGCGCGTAAATAGAAGCGGCTGGAGGTACCGGGGGCGAAGCCCGCCCCGGCCCGGAGGCCGAGTTAAAAAAAATAATAATCCCCGTTCAGTCTCAATGGCGGGGTACGGGCCGGCCCGGCGGCGAGTGCGGCGGGCAGCAGGCCTCTTGGACAGGTTGAGAGATAAAAAAATAATAATTCCCGTGCAGTCTCAATGGCGGGGTGCGGGCCGGGGAATAGGCCTCTTGGCCGGGGTGAATATGTTGGAATGCGGCGCGCGTAAATAGAAGCGGCTGGAGGTACCGGGGGCGAAGCCCGCCCCGGCCCGGAGGCCGAGTTAAAAAAAATAATAATCCCCGTTCAGTCTCAATGGCGGGGTGCGGGCCGGCCCGGCGGCGATTGCTGCGGGCAGCAGGCCTCTTGGACAGGTTGAGAGATAAAAAAATAATAATTCCCGTGCAGTCTCAATGGCGGGGTGCGGGCCGGGGAATAGGCCTCTTGGCCGGGGTGAATAGTGTTGGAACACGGCCCGCGGAAATAGTAGCGGCTGGAGGTACCGGGGGCGATGCCCGCCCCGGCCCGGCGGCCAAGTTAAAAAAATAAATAATCCCCGTTCAGTCTCAATGGCAGGGTGCGGGCCGGCCCGTCGGCGATTGCGGCGGGCAGCAGGCCTCTTGGACAGGTTGAGAGATAAAAAAATAATAATTCCCGTTCAGTCTCAATGGCAGGGTGCGGGCCGGCCCGGCGGCAATTGCGGCGGGCAGCAGGCCTCTTGGACAGGTTGAGAGATAAAAAAATAATAATTCCCATGCAGTCTCAATGGCGGGGTGCGGGCCGGGGAATAGGCCTCTTGGCCGGGGTGAATATGTTGGAACGCGGCGCGCGTAAATAGAAGCGGCTGGAGGTACCGGGGGCGAAGCCCGCCCCGGCCCGGAGGCCGAGTTAAAAAAAATAATAATCCCCGTTCAGTCTCAATGGCGGGGTGCGGGCCGGCCCGGCGGCGAGTGCGGCAGGCAGCAGGCCTCTTGGACAGGTTGAGAGATAAAAAAATAATAATTCCCGTGCAGTCTCAATGGCGGGGTGCGGGCCGGGGAATAGGCCTCTTGGCCGGGGTGAATATGTTGGAACGCGGCGCGCGTAAATAGAAGCGGCTGGAGGTACCGGGGGCGAAGCCCGCCCCGGCCCGGAGGCCGAGTTAAAAAAAATAATAATCCCCGTTCAGTCTCAATGGCGGGGTGCGGGCCGGCCCGGCGGCGAGTGCGGCGGGCAGCAGGCCTCTTGGACAGGTTGAGAGATAAAAAAATAATAATTCCCGTGCAGTCTCAATGGCGGGGTGCTGGCCGGGGAATAGGCCTCTTGGCCGGGGTGAATAGTGTTGGAACACGGCCCGCGGAAATAGTAGCGGCTGGAGGTACCGGGGGCGATGCCCGCCCCGGCCCGGCGGCCAAGTTAAAAAAATAAATAATCCCGTTCAGTCTCAATGGCAGGGTGCGGGCCGGCCCGGCGGCGATTGCGGCGGGCAGCAGGCCTCTTGGACAGGTTGAGAGATAAAAAAATAATAATTCCCGTTCAGTCTCAATGGCAGGGTGCGGGCCGGCCCGGCGGCAATTGCGGCGGGCAGCAGGCCTCTTGGACAGGTTGAGAGATAAAAAAATAATAATTCCCATGCAGTCTCAATGGCGGGGTGCGGGCCGGGGAATAGGCCTCTTGGCCGGGGTGAATATGTTGGAACGCGGCGCGCGTAAATAGAAGCGGCTGGAGGTACAGGGGGCGAAGCCCGCCCCGGCCCGGAGGCCGAGTTAAAAAAAATAATAATCCCCGTTCAGTCTCAATGGCGGGGTGCGGGCCGGCCCGGCGGCGAGTGCGGCGGGCAGCAGGCCTCTTGGACAGGTTGAGAGATAAAAAAATAATAATTCCCGTGCAGTCTCAATGGCGGGGTGCGGGCCGGGGAATAGGCCTCTTGGCCGGGGTGAATATGTTGGAACGCGGCGCGCGTAAATAGAAGCGGCTGGAGGTACCGGGGGCGAAGCCCGCCCCGGCCCGGAGGCCGAGTTAAAAAAAATAATAATCCCCGTTCAGTCTCAATGGCGGGGTGCGGGCCGGCCCGGCGGCGATTGCGGCGGGCAGCAGGCCTCTTGGACAGGTTGAGAGATAAAAAAATAATAATTCCCGTGCAGTCTCAATGGCGGGGTGCGGGCCGGGGAATAGGCCTCTTGGCCGGGGTGAATAGTGTTGGAACACGGCCCGCGGAAATAGTAGCGGCTGGAGGTACCGGGGGCGATGCCCGCCCCGGCCCGGCGGCCAAGTTAAAAAAATAAATAATCCCGTTCAGTCTCAATGGCAGGGTGCGGGCCGGCCCGGCGGCGATTGCGGCGGGCAGCAGGCCTCTTGGACAGGTTGAGAGATAAAAAAAAAATAATTCCCATGCAGTCTCAATGGCGGGGTGCGGGCCGGGGAATAGGCCTCTTGGCCGGGGTGAATATGTTGGAACGCGGCGCGCGTAAATAGAAGCGGCTGGAGGTACCGGGGGCGAAGCCCGCCCCGGCCCGGAGGCCGAGTTAAAAAAAATTATAATCCCCGTTCAGTCTCAATGGCGGGGTGCGGGCCGGCCCGGCGGCGAGTGCGGCGGGCAGCAGGCCTCTTGGACAGGTTGAGAGATAAAAAAATAATAATTCCCGTGCAGTCTCAATGGCGGGGTGCGGGCCGGGGAATAGGCCTCTTGGCCGGGGTGAATATGTTGGAACGCGGCGCGCGTAAATAGAAGCGGCTGGAGGTACCGGGGGCGAAGCCCACCCCGGCCCGGAGGCCGAGTTAAAAAAAATAATAATCCCCGTTCAGTCTCAATGGCGGGGTGCGGGCCGGCCCGGCGGCGATTGCGGCGGGCAGCAGGCCTCTTGGACAGGTTGAGAGATAAAAAAATAATAATTCCCGTGCAGTCTCAATGGCGGGGTGCGGGCCGGGGAATAGGCCTCTTGGCCGGGGTGAATAGTGTTGGAACACGGCCCGCGGAAATAGTAGCGGCTGGAGGTACCGGGGGCGATGCCCGCCCCGGCCCGGCGGCCAAGTTAAAAAAATAAATAATCCCGTTCAGTCTCAATGGCAGGGTGCGGGCCGGCCCGGCGGCGATTGCGGCGGGCAGCAGGCCTCTTGGACAGGTTGAGAGATAAAAAAAAAATAATTCCCATGCAGTCTCAATGGCGGGGTGCGGGCCGGGGAATAGGCCTCTTGGCCGGGGTGAATATGTTGGAACGCGGCGCGCGTAAATAGAAGCGGCTGGAGGTACCGGGGGCGAAGCCCGCCCCGGCCCGGAGGCCGAGTTAAAAAAAATAATAATCCCCGTTCAGTCTCAATGGCGGGGTGCGGGCCGGCCCGGCGGCGAGTGCGGCGGGCAGCAGGCCTCTTGGACAGGTTGAGAGATAAAAAAATAATAATTCCCGTGCAGTCTCAATGGCGGGGTGCGGGCCGGGGAATAGGCCTCTTGGCCGGGGTGAATATGTTGGAACGCGGCGCGCGTAAATAGAAGCGGCTGGAGGTACCGGGGGCGAAGCCCGCCCCGGCCCGGAGGCCGAGTTAAAAAAAATAATAATCCCCGTTCAGTCTCAATGGCGGGGTGCGGGCCGGCCCGGCGGCGAGTGCGGCGGGCAGCAGGCCTCTTGGACAGGTTGAGAGATAAAAAAATAATAATTCCCGTGCAGTCTCAATGGCGGGGTGCGGGCCGGGGAATAGGCCTCTTGGCCGGGGTGAATAGTGTTGGAACACGGCCCGCGGAAATAGTAGCGGCTGGAGGTACCGGGGGCGATGCCCGCCCCGGCCCGGCGGCCAAGTTAAAAAAATAAATAATCCCCGTTCAGTCTCAATGGCAGGGTGCGGGCCGGCCCGGCGGCGATTGCGGCGGGCAGCAGGCCTCTTGGACAGGTTGAGAGATAAAAAAATAATAATTCCCGTTCAGTCTCAATGGCAGGGTGCGGGCCGGCCCGGCGGCAATTGCGGCGGGCAGCAGGCCTCTTGGACAGGTTGAGAGATAAAAAAAAAATAATTCCCATGCAGTCTCAATGGCGGGGTGCGGGCCGGGGAATAGGCCTCTTGGCCGGGGTGAATATGTTGGAACGCGGCGCGCGTAAATAGAAGCGGCTGGAGGTACCGGGGGCGAAGCCCGCCCCGGCCCGGAGGCCGAGTTAAAAAAAATAATAATCCCCGTTCAGTCTCAATGGCGGGGTGCGGGCCGGCCCGGCGGCGAGTGCGGCGGGCAGCAGGCCTCTTGGACAGGTTGAGAGATAAAAAAATAATAATTCCCGTGCAGTCTCAATGGCGGGGTGCGGGCCGGGGAATAGGCCTCTTGGCCGGGGTGAATATGTTGGAACGCGGCGCGCGTAAATAGAAGCGGCTGGAGGTACCGGGGGCGAAGCCCGCCCCGGCCCGGAGGCCGAGTTAAAAAAAATAATAATCCCCGTTCAGTCTCAATGGCGGGGTGCGGGCCGGCCCGGCGGCGAGTGCGGTGGGCAGCAGGCCTCTTGGACAGGTTGAGAGATAAAAAAAATAATAATTCCCGTGCAGTCTCAATGGCGGGGTGCGGGCCGGGGAATAGGCCTCTTGGCCGGGGTGAATAGTGTTGGAACACGGCCCGTGGAAATAGTAGCGGCTGGAGGTACCGGGGGCGATGCCCGCCCCGGCCCGGCGGCCAAGTTAAAAAAATAAATAATCCCGTTCAGTCTCAATGGCAGGGTGCGGGCCGGCCCGGCAGCGATTGCGGCGGGCAGCAGGCCTCTTGGACAGGTTGAGAGATTAAAAAAAAATAATTCCCATGCAGTCTCAATGGCGGGGTGCGGGCCGGGGAATAGGCCTCTTGGCCGGGGTGAATATGTTGGAACGCGGCGCGCGTAAATAGAAGCGGCTGGAGGTACCGGGGGCGAAGCCCGCCCCGGCCCGGAGGCCGAGTTAAAAAAAATAATAATCCCCGTTCAGTCTCAATGGCGGGGTGCGGGCCGGCCCGGCGGCGAGTGCGGCGGGCAGCAGGCCTCTTGGACAGGTTGAGAGATAAAAAAATAATAATTCCCGTGCAGTCTCAATGGCGGGGTGCGGGCCGGGGAATAGGCCTCTTGGCCGGGGTGAATATGTTGGAACGCGGCGCGCGTAAATAGAAGCGGCTGGAGGTACCGGGGGCGAAGCCCGCCCCGGCCCGGAGGCCGAGTTAAAAAAAATAATAATCCCCGTTCAGTCTCAATGGCGGGGTGCGGGCCGGCCCGGCGGCGAGTGCGGCGGGCAGCAGGCCTCTTGGACAGGTTGAGAGATAAAAAAATAATAATTCCCGTGCAGTCTCAATGGCGGGGTGCGGGCCGGGGAATAGGCCTCTTGGCCGGGGTGAATAGTGTTGGAACACGGCCCGCGGAAATAGTAGCGGCTGGAGGTACCGGGGGCGATGCCCGCCCCGGCCCGGCGGCCAAGTTAAAAAAATAAATAATCCCCGTTCAGTCTCAATGGCAGGGTGCGGGCCGGCCCGGCGGCGATTGCGGCGGGCAGCAGGCCTCTTGGACAGGTTGAGAGATAAAAAAATAATAATTCCCGTTCAGTCTCAATGGCAGGGTGCGGGCCGGCCCGGCGGCAATTGCGGCGGGCAGCAGGCCTCTTGGACAGGTTGAGAGATAAAAAAATAATAATTCCCATGAAGTCTCAATGGCGGGGTGCGGGCCGGGGAATAGGCCTCTTGGCCGGGGTGAATATGTTGGAACGCGGCGCGCGTAAATAGAAGCGGCTGGAGGTACCGGGGGCGAAGCCCGCCCCGGCCCGGAGGCCGAGTTAAAAAAAATAATCCCCGTTCAGTCTCAATGGCGGGGTGCGGGCCGGCCCGGCAGCGAGTGCGGCGGGCAGCAGGCCTCTTGGACAGGTTGAGAGATAAAAAAATAATAATTCCCGTGCAGTCTCAATGGCGGGGTGCGGGCCGGGGAATAGGCCTCTTGGCCGGGGTGAATAGTGTTGGAACACGGCCCGCGGAAATAGTAGCGGCTGGAGGTACCGGGGGCGATGCCCGCCCCGGCACGGCGGCCAAGTTAAAAAAATAAATAATCCCCGTTCAGTCTCAATGGCAGGGTGCGGGCCGGCCCGGCGGCGATTGCGGCGGGCAGCAGGCCTCTTGGACAGGTTGAGAGATAAAAAAATAATAATTCCCATGCAGTCTCAATGGCGGGGTGCGGGCCGGGGAATAGGCCTCTTGGCCGGGGTGAATATGTTGGAACGCGGCGCGCGTAAATAGAAGCGGCTGGAGGTACCGGGGGCGAAGCCCGCCCCGGCCCGGAGGCCGAGTTAAAAAAAATAATAATCCCCGTTCAGTCTCAATGGCGGGGTGCGGGCCGGCCCGGCGGCGAGTGCGGCAGGCAGCAGGCCTCTTGGACAGGTTGAGAGATAAAAAAATAATAATTCCCGTGCAGTCTCAATGGCGGGGTGCGTGCCGGGGAATAGGCCTCTTGGCCGGGGTGAATATGTTGGAACGCGGCGCGCGTAAATAGAAGCGGCTGGAGGTACCGGGGGCGAAGCCCGCCCCGGCCCGGAGGCCGAGTTAAAAAAAATAATAATCCCCGTTCAGTCTCAATGGCGGGGTGCGGGCCGGCCCGGCGGCGAGTGCGGCGGGCAGCAGGCCTCTTGGACAGGTTGAGAGATAAAAAAATAATAATTCCCATGCAGTCTCAATGGCGGGGTGCGGGCCGGGGAATAGGCCTCTTGGCCGGGGTGAATATGTTGGAACGCGGCGCGCGTAAATAGAAGCGGCTGGAGGTACCGGGGGCGAAGCCCGCCCCGGCCCGGAGGCCGAGTTAAAAAAAATAATAATCCCCGTTCAGTCTCAATGGCGGGGTGCGGGCCGGCCCGGCGGCGAGTGCGGCAGGCAGCAGGCCTCTTGGACAGGTTGAGAGATAAAAAAATAATAATTCCCGTGCAGTCTCAATGGCGGGGTGCGGGCCGGGGAATAGGCCTCTTGGCCGGGGTGAATATGTTGGAACGCGGCGCGCGTAAATAGAAGCGGCTGGAGGTACCGGGGGCGATGCCCGCCCCGGCCCGGCGGCCAAGTTAAAAAAATAAATAATCCCGTTCAGTCTCAATGGCAGGGTGCGGGCCGGCCCGGCGGCGATTGCGGCGGGCAGCAGGCCTCTTGGACAGGTTGAGAGATAAAAAATAATAATTCCCATGCAGTCTCAATGGCGGGGTGCGGGCCGGGGAATAGGCCTCTTGGCCGGGGTGAATATGTTGGAACGCGGCGCGCGTAAATAGAAGCGGCTGGAGGTACCGGGGGCGAAGCCCGCCCCGGCCCGGAGGCCGAGTTAAAAAAAAATAATAATCCCCGTTCAGTCTCAATGGCGGGGTGCGGGCCGGCCCGGCGGCGAGTGCGGCGGGCAGCAGGCCTCTTGGACAGGTTGAGAGATAAAAAAATAATAATTCCCGTGCAGTCTCAATGGCGGGGTGCGGGCCGGGGAATAGGCCTCTTGGCCGGGGTGAATAGTGTTGGAACACGGCCCGCGGAAATAGTAGCGGCTGGAGGTACCGGGGGCGATGCCCGCCCCGGCCCGGCGGCCAAGTTAAAAAAATAAATAATCCCCGTTCAGTCTCAATGGCAGGGTGCGGGCCGGCCCGGCGGCGATTGCGGCGGGCAGCAGGCCTCTTGGACAGGTTGAGAGATAAAAAAATAATAATTCCCGTTCAGTCTCAATGGCAGGGTGCGGGCCGGCCCGGCGGCAATTGCGGCGGGCAGCAGGCCTCTTGGACAGGTTGAGAGATAAAAAAATAATAATTCCCATGCAGTCTCAATGGCGGGGTGCGGGCCGGGGAATAGGCCTCTTGGCCGGGGTGAATATGTTGGAACGCGGCGCGCGTAAATAGAAGCGGCTGGAGGTACCGGGGGCGAAGCCCGCCCCGGCCCGGAGGCCGAGTTAAAAAAAATAATCCCCGTTCAGTCTCAATGGCGGGGTGCGGGCCGGCCCGGCAGCGAGTGCGGCGGGCAGCAGGCCTCTTGGACAGGTTGAGAGATAAAAAAATAATAATTCCCGTGCAGTCTCAATGGCGGGGTGCGGGCCGGGGAATAGGCCTCTTGGCCGGGGTGAATAGTGTTGGAACACGGCCCGCGGAAATAGTAGCGGCTGGAGGTACCGGGGGCGATGCCCGCCCCGGCACGGCGGCCAAGTTAAAAAAATAAATAATCCCCGTTCAGTCTCAATGGCAGGGTGCGGGCCGGCCCGGCGGCGATTGCGGCGGGCAGCAGGCCTCTTGGACAGGTTGAGAGATTAAAAAAAAATAATTCCCATGCAGTCTCAATGGCGGGGTGCGGGCCGGGGAATAGGCCTCTTGGCCGGGGTGAATATGTTGGAACGCGGCGCGCGTAAATAGAAGCGGCTGGAGGTACCGGGGGCGAAGCCCGCCCCGGCCCGGAGGCCGAGTTAAAAAAAATAATAATCCCCGTTCAGTCTCAATGGCGGGGTGCGGGCCGGCCCGGCGGCGAGTGCGGCGGGCAGCAGGCCTCTTGGACAGGTTGAGAGATAAAAAAATAATAATTCCCGTGCAGTCTCAATGGCGGGGTGCGGGCCGGGGAATAGGCCTCTTGGCCGGGGTGAATATGTTGGAACGCGGCGCGCGTAAATAGAAGCGGCTGGAGGTACCGGGGGCGAAGCCCGCCCCGGCCCGGAGGCCGAGTTAAAAAAAATAATAATCCCCGTTCAGTCTCAATGGCGGGGTGCGGGCCGGCCCGGCGGCGAGTGCGGCGGGCAGCAGGCCTCTTGGACAGGTTGAGAGATAAAAAAATAATAATTCCCGTGCAGTCTCAATGGCGGGGTGCGGGCCGGGGAATAGGCCTCTTGGCCGGGGTGAATAGTGTTGGAACACGGCCCGCGGAAATAGTAGCGGCTGGAGGTACCGGGGGCGATGCCCGCCCCGGCCCGGCGGCCAAGTTAAAAAAATAAATAATCCCCGTTCAGTCTCAATGGCAGGGTGCGGGCCGGCCCGGCGGCGATTGCGGCGGGCAGCAGGCCTCTTGGACAGGTTGAGAGATAAAAAAATAATAATTCCCGTTCAGTCTCAATGGCAGGGTGCGGGCCGGCCCGGCGGCAATTGCGGCGGGCAGCAGGCCTCTTGGACAGGTTGAGAGATAAAAAAATAATAATTCCCATGAAGTCTCAATGGCGGGGTGCGGGCCGGGGAATAGGCCTCTTGGCCGGGGTGAATATGTTGGAACGCGGCGCGCGTAAATAGAAGCGGCTGGAGGTACCGGGGGCGAAGCCCGCCCCGGCCCGGAGGCCGAGTTAAAAAAAATAATCCCCGTTCAGTCTCAATGGCGGGGTGCGGGCCGGCCCGGCAGCGAGTGCGGCGGGCAGCAGGCCTCTTGGACAGGTTGAGAGATAAAAAAATAATAATTCCCGTGCAGTCTCAATGGCGGGGTGCGGGCCGGGGAATAGGCCTCTTGGCCGGGGTGAATAGTGTTGGAACACGGCCCGCGGAAATAGTAGCGGCTGGAGGTACCGGGGGCGATGCCCGCCCCGGCACGGCGGCCAAGTTAAAAAAATAAATAATCCCCGTTCAGTCTCAATGGCAGGGTGCGGGCCGGCCCGGCGGCGATTGCGGCGGGCAGCAGGCCTCTTGGACAGGTTGAGAGATAAAAAAATAATAATTCCCATGCAGTCTCAATGGCGGGGTGCGGGCCGGGGAATAGGCCTCTTGGCCGGGGTGAATATGTTGGAACGCGGCGCGCGTAAATAGAAGCGGCTGGAGGTACCGGGGGCGAAGCCCGCCCCGGCCCGGAGGCCGAGTTAAAAAAAATAATAATCCCCGTTCAGTCTCAATGGCGGGGTGCGGGCCGGCCCGGCGGCGAGTGCGGCAGGCAGCAGGCCTCTTGGACAGGTTGAGAGATAAAAAAATAATAATTCCCGTGCAGTCTCAATGGCGGGGTGCGTGCCGGGGAATAGGCCTCTTGGCCGGGGTGAATATGTTGGAACGCGGCGCGCGTAAATAGAAGCGGCTGGAGGTACCGGGGGCGAAGCCCGCCCCGGCCCGGAGGCCGAGTTAAAAAAAATAATAATCCCCGTTCAGTCTCAATGGCGGGGTGCGGGCCGGCCCGGCGGCGAGTGCGGCGGGCAGCAGGCCTCTTGGACAGGTTGAGAGATAAAAAAATAATAATTCCCATGCAGTCTCAATGGCGGGGTGCGGGCCGGGGAATAGGCCTCTTGGCCGGGGTGAATATGTTGGAACGCGGCGCGCGTAAATAGAAGCGGCTGGAGGTACCGGGGGCGAAGCCCGCCCCGGCCCGGAGGCCGAGTTAAAAAAAATAATAATCCCCGTTCAGTCTCAATGGCGGGGTGCGGGCCGGCCCGGCGGCGAGTGCGGCAGGCAGCAGGCCTCTTGGACAGGTTGAGAGATAAAAAAATAATAATTCCCGTGCAGTCTCAATGGCGGGGTGCGGGCCGGGGAATAGGCCTCTTGGCCGGGGTGAATATGTTGGAACGCGGCGCGCGTAAATAGAAGCGGCTGGAGGTACCGGGGGCGATGCCCGCCCCGGCCCGGCGGCCAAGTTAAAAAAATAAATAATCCCGTTCAGTCTCAATGGCAGGGTGCGGGCCGGCCCGGCGGCGATTGCGGCGGGCAGCAGGCCTCTTGGACAGGTTGAGAGATAAAAAATAATAATTCCCATGCAGTCTCAATGGCGGGGTGCGGGCCGGGGAATAGGCCTCTTGGCCGGGGTGAATATGTTGGAACGCGGCGCGCGTAAATAGAAGCGGCTGGAGGTACCGGGGGCGAAGCCCGCCCCGGCCCGGAGGCCGAGTTAAAAAAAAATAATAATCCCCGTTCAGTCTCAATGGCGGGGTGCGGGCCGGCCCGGCGGCGAGTGCGGCGGGCAGCAGGCCTCTTGGACAGGTTGAGAGATAAAAAAATAATAATTCCCGTGCAGTCTCAATGGCGGGGTGCGGGCCGGGGAATAGGCCTCTTGGCCGGGGTGAATAGTGTTGGAACACGGCCCGCGGAAATAGTAGCGGCTGGAGGTACCGGGGGCGATGCCCGCCCCGGCCCGGCGGCCAAGTTAAAAAAATAAATAATCCCCGTTCAGTCTCAATGGCAGGGTGCGGGCCGGCCCGGCGGCGATTGCGGCGGGCAGCAGGCCTCTTGGACAGGTTGAGAGATAAAAAAATAATAATTCCCGTTCAGTCTCAATGGCAGGGTGCGGGCCGGCCCGGCGGCAATTGCGGCGGGCAGCAGGCCTCTTGGACAGGTTGAGAGATAAAAAAATAATAATTCCCATGCAGTCTCAATGGCGGGGTGCGGGCCGGGGAATAGGCCTCTTGGCCGGGGTGAATATGTTGGAACGCGGCGCGCGTAAATAGAAGCGGCTGGAGGTACCGGGGGCGAAGCCCGCCCCGGCCCGGAGGCCGAGTTAAAAAAAATAATCCCCGTTCAGTCTCAATGGCGGGGTGCGGGCCGGCCCGGCAGCGAGTGCGGCGGGCAGCAGGCCTCTTGGACAGGTTGAGAGATAAAAAAATAATAATTCCCGTGCAGTCTCAATGGCGGGGTGCGGGCCGGGGAATAGGCCTCTTGGCCGGGGTGAATAGTGTTGGAACACGGCCCGCGGAAATAGTAGCGGCTGGAGGTACCGGGGGCGATGCCCGCCCCGGCACGGCGGCCAAGTTAAAAAAATAAATAATCCCCGTTCAGTCTCAATGGCAGGGTGCGGGCCGGCCCGGCGGCGATTGCGGCGGGCAGCAGGCCTCTTGGACAGGTTGAGAGATAAAAAAATAATAATTCCCATGCAGTCTCAATGGCGGGGTGCGGGCCGGGGAATAGGCCTCTTGGCCGGGGTGAATATGTTGGAACGCGGCGCGCGTAAATAGAAGCGGCTGGAGGTACCGGGGGCGAAGCCCGCCCCGGCCCGGAGGCCGAGTTAAAAAAAATAATAATCCCCGTTCAGTCTCAATGGCGGGGTGCGGGCCGGCCCGGCGGCGAGTGCGGCAGGCAGCAGGCCTCTTGGACAGGTTGAGAGATAAAAAAATAATAATTCCCGTGCAGTCTCAATGGCGGGGTGCGTGCCGGGGAATAGGCCTCTTGGCCGGGGTGAATATGTTGGAACGCGGCGCGCGTAAATAGAAGCGGCTGGAGGTACCGGGGGCGAAGCCCGCCCCGGCCCGGAGGCCGAGTTAAAAAAAATAATAATCCCCGTTCAGTCTCAATGGCGGGGTGCGGGCCGGCCCGGCGGCGAGTGCGGCGGGCAGCAGGCCTCTTGGACAGGTTGAGAGATAAAAAAATAATAATTCCCATGCAGTCTCAATGGCGGGGTGCGGGCCGGGGAATAGGCCTCTTGGCCGGGGTGAATATGTTGGAACGTGGCGCGCGTAAATAGAAGCGGCTGGAGGTACCGGGGGCGAAGCCCGCCCCGGCCCGGAGGCCGAGTTAAAAAAAATAATAATCCCCGTTCAGTCTCAATGGCGGGGTGCGGGCCGGCCCGGCGGCGAGTGCGGCAGGCAGCAGGCCTCTTGGACAGGTTGAGAGATAAAAAAATAATAATTCCCGTGCAGTCTCAATGGCGGGGTGCGGGCCGGGGAATAGGCCTCTTGGCCGGGGTGAATATGTTGGAACGCGGCGCGCGTAAATAGAAGCGGCTGGAGGTACCGGGGGCGAAGCCCGCCCCGGCCCGGAGGCCGAGTTAAAAAAAATAATAATCCCCGTTCAGTCTCAATGGCGGGGTGCGGGCCGGCCCGGCGGCGAGTGCAGCGGGCAGCAGGCCTCTTGGACAGGTTGAGAGATAAAAAAATAATAATTCCCGTGCAGTCTCAATGGCGGGGTGCGGGCCGGGGAATAGGCCTCTTGGCCGGGGTGAATAGTGTTGGAACACGGCCCGCGGAAATAGTAGCGGCTGGAGGTACCGGGGGCGATGCCCGCCCCGGCCCGGCGGCCAAGTTAAAAAAATAAATAATCCCCGTTCAGTCTCAATGGCAGGGTGCGGGCCGGCCCGGCGGCGATTGCGGCGGGCAGCAGGCCTCTTGGACAGGTTGAGAGATAAAAAAATAATAATTCCCGTTCAGTCTCAATGGCAGGGTGCGGGCCGGCCCGGCGGCAATTGCGGCGGGCAGCAGGCCTCTTGGACAGGTTGAGAGATAAAAAAAATAATAATTCCCATGCAGTCTCAATGGCGGGGTGCGGGCCGGGGAATAGGCCTCTTGGCCGGGGTGAATATGTTGGAACGCGGCGCGCGTAAATAGAAGCGGCTGGAGGTACCGGGGGCGAAGCCCGCCCCGGCCCGGAGGCCGAGTTAAAAAAAATAATAATCCCCGTTCAGTCTCAATGGCGGGGTGCGGGCCGGCCCGGCGGCGAGTGCGGCGGGCAGCAGGCCTCTTGGACAGGTTGAGAGATAAAAAAATAATAATTCCCGTGCAGTCTCAATAGCGGGGTGCGGGCCGGGGAATAGGCCTCTTGGCCGGGGTGAATATGTTGGAACGCGGCGCGCGTAAATAGAAGCGGCTGGAGGTACCGGGGGCGAAGCCCGCCCCGGCCCGGAGGCCGAGTTAAAAAAAATAATAATCCCGTTCAGTCTCAATGGCGGGGTGCGGGCCGGCCCGGCGGCGATTGCGGCGGGCAGCAGGCCTCTTGGACAGGTTGAGAGATAAAAAAATAATAATTCCCGTGCAGTCTCAATGGCGGGGTGCGGGCCGGGGAATAGGCCTCTTGGCCGGGGTGAATAGTGTTGGAACACGGCCCGCGGAAATAGTAGCGGCTGGAGGTACCGGGGGCGATGCCCGCCCCGGCCCGGCGGCCAAGTTAAAAAAATAAATAATCCCGTTCAGTCTCAATGGCAGGGTGCGGGCCGGCCCGGCGGCGATTGCGGCGGGCAGCAGGCCTCTTGGACAGGTTGAGAGATAAAAAAATAATAATTCCCATGCAGTCTCAATGGCGGGGTGCGGGCCGGGGAATAGGCCTCTTGGCCGGGGTGAATATGTTGGAACGCGGCGCGCGTAAATAGAAGCGGCTGGAGGTACCGGGGGCGAAGCCCGCCCCGGCCCGGAGGCCGAGTTAAAAAAAATAATAATCCCCGTTCAGTCTCAATGGCGGGGTGCGGGCCGGCCCGGCGGCGAGTGCGGCGGGCAGCAGGCCTCTTGGACAGGTTGAGAGATAAAAAAATAATAATTCCCGTGCAGTCTCAATGGCGGGGTGCGGGCCGGGGAATAGGCCTCTTGGCCGGGGTGAATATGTTGGAACGTGGCGCGCGTAAATAGAAGCGGCTGGAGGTACCGGGGGCGAAGCCCGCCCCGGCCCGGAGGCCGAGTTAAAAAAAATAATAATCCCCGTTCAGTCTCAATGGCGGGGTGCGGGCCGGCCCGGCGGCGAGTGCGGCGGGCAGCAGGCCTCTTGGACAGGTTGAGAGATAAAAAAATAATAATTCCCGTGCAGTCTCAATGGCGGGGTGCGGGCCGGGGAATAGGCCTCTTGGCCGGGGTGAATAGTGTTGGAACACGGCCCGCGGAAATAGTAGCGGCTGGAGGTACCGGGGGCGATGCCCGCCCCGGCCCGGCGGCCAAGTTAAAAAAATAAATAATCCCCGTTCAGTCTCAATGGCAGGGTGCGGGCCGGCCCAGCGGCGATTGCGGCGGGCAGCAGGCCTCTTGGACAGGTTGAGAGATAAAAAAATAATAATTCCCGTTCAGTCTCAATGGCAGGGTGCGGGCCGGCCCGGCGGCAATTGCGGCGGGCAGCAGGCCTCTTGGACAGGTTGAGAGATAAAAAAATAATAATTCCCATGCAGTCTCAATGGCGGGGTGCGGGCCGGGGAATAGGCCTCTTGGCCGGGGTGAATATGTTGGAACGCGGCGCGCGTAAATAGAAGCGGCTGGAGGTACCGGGGGCGAAGCCCGCCCCGGCCCGGAAGCCGAGTTAAAAAAAATAATAATCCCCTTTCAGTCTCAATGGCGGGGTGCGGGCCGGCCCGGCGGCGAGTGCGGCAGGCAGCAGGCCTCTTGGACAGGTTGAGAGATAAAAAAATAATAATTCCCGTGCAGTCTCAATGGCGGGGTGCGGGCCGGGGAATAGGCCTCTTGGCCGGGGTGAATATGTTGGAACGCGGCGCGCGTAAATAGAAGCGGCTGGAGGTACCGGGGGCGAAGCCCGCCCCGGCCCGGAGGCCGGGTTAAAAAAAATAATAATCCCCGTTCAGTCTCAATGGCGGGGTGCGGGCCGGCCCGGCGGCGAGTGCGGCGGGCAGCAGGCCTCTTGGACAGGTTGAGAGATAAAAAAATAATAATTCCCATGCAGTCTCAATGGCGGGGTGCGGGCCGGGGAATAGGCCTCTTGGCCGGGGTGAATAGTGTTGGAACACGGCCCGCGGAAATAGTAGCGGCTGGAGGTACCGGGGGCGATGCCCGCCCCGGCCCGGCGGCCAAGTTAAAAAAATAAATAATCCCGTTCAGTCTCAATGGCAGGGTGCGGGCCGGGGAATAGGCCTCTTGGCCGGGGTGAATATGTTGGAACGCGGCGCGCGTAAATAGAAGCGGCTGGAGGTACCGGGGGCGAAGCCCGCCCCGGCCCGGAGGCCGAGTTAAAAAAAATAATAATCCCCGTTCAGTCTCAATGGCGGGGTGCGGGCCGGCCCAGCGGCGAGTGCGGCGGGCAGCAGGCCTCTTGGACAGGTTGAGAGATAAAAAAATAATAATTCCCGTGCAGTCTCAATGGCGGGGTGCGGGCCGGGGAATAGGCCTCTTGGCCGGGGTGAATATGTTGGAACGCGGCGCGCGTAAATAGAAGCGGCTGGAGGTACCGGGGGCGAAGCCCGCCCCGGCCCGGAGGCCGAGTTAAAAAAAATAATAATCCCCTTTCAGTCTCAATGGCGGGGTGCGGGCCAACCCGGCGGCGAGTGCGGCAGGCAGCAGGCCTCTTGGACAGGTTGAGAGATAAAAAAATAATAATTCCCGTGCAGTCTCAATGGCGGGGTGCGGGCCGGGGAATAGGCCTCTTGGCCGGGGTGAATATGTTGGAACGCGGCGCGCGTAAATAGAAGCGGCTGGAGGTACCGGGGGCGAAGCCCGCCCCGGCCCGGAGGCCGGGTTAAAAAAAATAATAATCCCCGTTCAGTCTCAATGGCGGGGTGCGGGCCGGCCCGGCGGCGAGTGCGGCGGGCAGCAGGCCTCTTGGACAGGTTGAGAGATAAAAAAATAATAATTCCCATGCAGTCTCAATGGCGGGGTGCGGGCCGGGGAATAGGCCTCTTGGCCGGGGTGAATAGTGTTGGAACACGGCCCGCGGAAATAGTAGCGGCTGGAGGTACCGGGGGCGATGCCCGCCCCGGCCCGGCGGCCAAGTTAAAAAAATAAATAATCCCGTTCAGTCTCAATGGCAGGGTGCGGGCCGGCCCGGCGGCGATTGCGGCGGGCAGCAGGCCTCTTGGACAGGTTGAGAGATAAAAAAATAATAATTCCCATGCAGTCTCAATGGCGGGGTGCGGGCCGGGGAATAGGCCTCTTGGCCGGGGTGAATATGTTGGAACGCGGCGCGCGTAAATAGAAGCGGCTGGAGGTACCGGGGGCGAAGCCCGCCCCGGCCCGGAGGCCGAGTTAAAAAAAATAATAATCCCCGTTCAGTCTCAATGGCGGGGTGCGGGCCGGCCCGGCGGCGAGTGCGGCGGGCAGCAGGCCTCTTGGACAGGTTGAGAGATAAAAAAATAATAATTCCCGTGCAGTCTCAATGGCGGGGTGCGGGCCGGGGAATAGGCCTCTTGGCCGGGGTGAATATGTTGGAACGCGGCGCGCGTAAATAGAAGCGGCTGGAGGTACCGGGGGCGAAGCCCGCCCCGGCCCGGAGGCCGAGTTAAAAAAAATAATAATCCCCGTTCAGTCTCAATGGCGGGGTGCGGGCCGGCCCGGCGGCGAGTGCGGCGGGCAGCAGGCCTCTTGGACAGGTTGAGAGATAAAAAAATAATAATTCCCGTGCAGTCTCAATGGCGGGGTGCGGGCCGGGGAATACGCCTCTTGGCCGGGGTGAATAGTGTTGGAACACGGCCCGCGGAAATAGTAGCGGCTGGAGGTACCGGGGGCGATGCCCGCCCCGGCCCGGCGGCCAAGTTAAAAAAATAAATAATCCCGTTCAGTCTCAATGGCAGGGTGCGGGCCGGCCCGGCGGCGATTGCGGCGGGCAGCAGGCCTCTTGGACAGGTTGAGAGATAAAAAAATAATAATTCCCATGCAGTCTCAATGGCGGGGTGCGGGCCGGGGAATAGGCCTCTTGGCCGGGGTGAATAGTGTTGGAACACGGCCCGCGGAAATAGTAACGGCTGGAGGTACCGGGGGCGATGCCCGCCCCGGGCGGCGGCCAAGTTAAAAAAATAAATAATCCCCGTTCAGTCTCAAAGGCAGGGTGCGGGCCGGCCCGGCGGCGATTGCGGCGGGCAGCAGGCCTCTTGGACAGGTTGAGAGATATAAAAATAATAATTCCCGTGCAGTCTCAACGGCGGGGTGCGGGCCGGCCCGGCGGACGAGTGTGGCCGGGGAATAGGCCTCTTGGCCGGGGTGAATATGTTGGAACGCGGCGCGCGTAAATAGAAGCGGCTGGAGGTACCGGGGGCGAAGCCCGCCCCGGCCCGGAGGCCGAGTTAAAAAAAATAATAATCCCCGTTCAGTCTCAATGGCGGGGTGCGGGCCGGCCCGGCAGCGAGTGCGGCGGGCAGCAGGCCTCTTGGACAGGTTGAGAGATAAAAAAATAATAATTCCCGTGCAGTCTCAATGGCGGGGTGCGGGCCGGGGAATAGGCCTCTTGGCCGGGGTGAATAGTGTTGGAACACGGCCCGCGGAAATAGTAGCGGCTGGAGGTACCGGGGGCGATGCCCGCCCCGGCCCGGCGGCCAAGTTAAAAAAATAAATAATCCCCGTTCAGTCTCAATGGCAGGGTGCGGGCCGGCCCGGCGGCAATTGCGGCGGGCAGCAGGCCTCTTGGACAGGTTGAGAGATAAAAAAATAATAATTCCCATGCAGTCTCAATGGCGGGGTGCGGGCCGGGGAATAGGCCTCTTGGCCGGGGTGAATATGTTGGAACGCGGCGCGCGTAAATAGAAGCGGCTGGAGGTACCGGGGGCGAAGCCCGCCCCGGCCCGGAGGCCGAGTTAAAAAAAATAATAATCCCCGTTCAGTCTCAATGGCGGGGTGCGGGCCGGCCCGGCGGCGAGTGCGGCAGGCAGCAGGCCTCTTGGACAGGTTGAGAGATAAAAAAATAATAATTCCCGTGCAGTCTCAATGGCGGGGTGCGGGCCGGGGAATAGGCCTCTTGGCCGGGGTGAATATGTTGGAACGCGGCGCGCGTAAATAGAAGCGGGTGGAGGTACCGGGGGCGAAGCCCGCCCCGGCCCGGAGGCCGAGTTAAAAAAAATAATAATCCCCGTTCAGTCTCAATGGCGGGGTGCGGGCCGGCCCGGCGGCGAGTGCGGCGGGCAGCAGGCCTCTTGGACAGGTTGAGAGATAAAAAAAATAATAATTCCCGTGCAGTCTCAATGGCGGGGTGCGGGCCGGGGAATAGGCCTCTTGGCCGGGGTGAATAGTGTTGGAACACGGCCCGCGGAAATAGTAGCGGCTGGAGGTACCGGGGGCGATGCCCGCCCCGGCCCGGCGGCCAAGTTAAAAAAATAAATAATCCCGTTCAGTCTCAATGGCAGGGTGCGGGCCGGCCCGGCGGCGATTGCGGCGGGCAGCAGGCCTCTTGGACAGGTTGAGAGATAAAAAATAATAATTCCCATGCAGTCTCAATGGCGGGGTGCGGGCCGGGGAATAGGCCTCTTGGCCGGGGTGAATATGTTGGAACGCGGCGCGCGTAAATAGAAGCGGCTGGAGGTACCGGGGGCGAAGCCCGCCCCGGCCCGGAGGCCGAGTTAAAAAAAATAATAATCCCCGTTCAGTCTCAATGGCGGGGTGCGGGCCGGCCCGGCGGCGAGTGCGGCGGGCAGCAGGCCTCTTGGACAGGTTGAGAGATAAAAAAATAATAATTCCCGTGCAGTCTCAATGGCGGGGTGCGGGCCGGGGAATAGGCCTCTTGGCCGGGGTGAATAGTGTTGGAACACGGCCCGCGGAAATAGTAGCGGCTGGAGGTACCGGGGGCGATGCCCGCCCCGGCCCGGCGGCCAAGTTAAAAAAATAAATAATCCCCGTTCAGTCTCAATGGCAGGGTGCGGGCCGGCCCGGCGGCGATTGCGGCGGGCAGCAGGCCTCTTGGACAGGTTGAGAGATAAAAAAATAATAATTCCCGTTCAGTCTCAATGGCAGGGTGCGGGCCGGCCCGGCGGCAATTGCGGCGGGCAGCAGGCCTCTTGGAAAGGTTGAGAGATAAAAAAATAATAATTCCCATGCAGTCTCAATGGCGGGGTGCGGGCCGGGGAATAGGCCTCTTGGCCGGGGTGAATATGTTGGAACGCGGCGCGCGTAAATAGAAGCGGCTGGAGGTACCGGGGGCGAAGCCCGCCCCGGCCCGGAGGCCGAGTTAAAAAAAATAATCCCCGTTCAGTCTCAATGGCGGGGTGCGGGCCGGCCCGGCAGCGAGTGCGGCGGGCAGCAGGCCTCTTGGACAGGTTGAGAGATAAAAAAATAATAATTCCCGTGCAGTCTCAATGGCGGGGTGCGGGCCGGGGAATAGGCCTCTTGGCCGGGGTGAATAGTGTTGGAACACGGCCCGCGGAAATAGTAGCGGCTGGAGGTACCGGGGGCGATGCCCGCCCCGGCCCGGCGGCCAAGTTAAAAAAATAAATAATCCCCGTTCAGTCTCAATGGCAGGGTGCGGGCCGGCCCGGCGGCGATTGCGGCGGGCAGCAGGCCTCTTGGACAGGTTGAGAGATAAAAAAATAATAATTCCCGTTCAGTCTCAATGGCAGGGTGCGGGCCGGCCCGGCGGCAATTGCGGCGGGCAGCAGGCCTCTTGGACAGGTTGAGAGATAAAAAAATAATAATTCCCATGCAGTCTCAATGGCGGGGTGCGGGCCGGGGAATAGGCCTCTTGGCCGGGGTGAATATGTTGGAACGCGGCGCGCGTAAATAGAAGCGGCTGGAGGTACCGGGGGCGAAGCCCGCCCCGGCCCGGAGGCCGAGTTAAAAAAAATAATAATCCCCGTTCAGTCTCAATGGCGGGGTGCGGGCCGGCCCGGCGGCGAGTGCGGCAGGCAGCAGGCCTCTTGGACAGGTTGAGAGATAAAAAAATAATAATTCCCGTGCAGTCTCAATGGCGGGGTGCGGGCCGGGGAATAGGCCTCTTGGCCGGGGTGAATATGTTGGAACGCGGCGCGCGTAAATAGAAGCGGCTGGAGGTACCGGGGGCGAAGCCCACCCCGGCCCGGAGGCCGAGTTAAAAAAAATAATAATCCCCGTTCAGTCTCAATGGCGGGGTGCGGGCCGGCCCGGCGGCGATTGCGGCGGGCAGCAGGCCTCTTGGACAGGTTGAGAGATAAAAAAATAATAATTCCCGTGCAGTCTCAATGGCGGGGTGCTGGCCGGGGAATAGGCCTCTTGGCCGGGGTGAATAGTGTTGGAACACGGCCCGCGGAAATAGTAGCGGCTGGAGGTACCGGGGGCGATGCCCGCCCCGGCCCGGCGGCCAAGTTAAAAAAATAAATAATCCCCGTTCAGTCTCAATGGCAGGGTGCGGGCCGGCCCGGCGGCGATTGCGGCGGGCAGCAGGCCTCTTGGACAGGTTGAGAGATAAAAAAATAATAATTCCCGTTCAGTCTCAATGGCAGGGTGCGGGCCGGCCCGGCGGCAATTGCGGCGGGCAGCAGGCCTCTTGGACAGGTTGAGAGATAAAAAAATAATAATTCCCATGCAGTCTCAATGGCGGGGTGCGGGCCGGGGAATAGGCCTCTTGGCCGGGGTGAATATGTTGGAACGCGGCGCGCGTAAATAGAAGCGGCTGGAGGTACCGGGGGCGAAGCCCGCCCCGGCCCGGAGGCCGAGTTAAAAAAAATAATAATCCCCGTTCAGTCTCAATGGCGGGGTGCGGGCCGGCCCGGCGGCGAGTGCGGCGGGCAGCAGGCCTCTTGGACAGGTTGAGAGATAAAAAAATAATAATTCCCGTGCAGTCTCAATGGCGGGGTGCGGGCCGGGGAATAGGCCTCTTGGCCGGGGTGAATATGTTGGAACGCGGCGCGCGTAAATAGAAGCGGCTGGAGGTACCGGGGGCGAAGCCCGCCCCGGCCCGGAGGCCGAGTTAAAAAAAATAATAATCCCCGTTCAGTCTCAATGGCGGGGTGCGGGCCGGCCCGGCGGCGAGTGCGGCGGGCAGCAGGCCTCTTGGACAGGTTGAGAGATAAAAAAATAATAATTCCCGTGCAGTCTCAATGGCGGGGTGCGGGCCGGGGAATAGGCCTCTTGGCCGGGGTGAATAGTGTTGGAACACGGCCCGCGGAAATAGTAGCGGCTGGAGGTACCGGGGGCGATGCCCGCCCCGGCCCGGCGGCCAAGTTAAAAAAATAAATAATCCCCGTTCAGTCTCAATGGCAGGGTGCGGGCCGGCCCGGCGGCGATTGCGGCGGGCAGCAGGCCTCTTGGACAGGTTGAGAGATAAAAAAATAATAATTCCCATGCAGTCTCAATGGCGGGGTGCGGGCCGGGGAATAGGCCTCTTGGCCGGGGTGAATATGTTGGAACGCGGCGCGCGTAAATAGAAGCGGCTGGAGGTACCGGGGCGAAGCCCGCCCCGGCCCGGAGGCCGAGTTAAAAAAAATAATAATCCCCGTTCAGTCTCAATGGCGGGGTGCGGGCCGGCCCGGCGGCGAGTGCGGCAGGCAGCAGGCCTCTTGGACAGGTTGAGAGATAAAAAAATAATAATTCCCGTGCAGTCTCAATGGCGGGGTGCGGGCCGGGGAATAGGCCTCTTGGCCGGGGTGAATATGTTGGAACGCGGCGCGCGTAAATAGAAGCGGCTGGAGGTACCGGGGGCGAAGCCCACCCCGGCCCGGAGGCCGAGTTAAAAAAAATAATAATCCCCGTTCAGTCTCAATGGCGGGGTGCGGGCCGGCCCGGCGGCGATTGCGGCGGGCAGCAGGCCTCTTGGACAGGTTGAGAGATAAAAAAATAATAATTCCCGTGCAGTCTCAATGGCGGGGTGCTGGCCGGGGAATAGGCCTCTTGGCCGGGGTGAATAGTGTTGGAACACGGCCCGCGGAAATAGTAGCGGCCTGAGGTACCGGGGGCGATGCCCGCCCCGGCCCGGCGGCCAAGTTAAAAAAATAAATAATCCCGTTCAGTCTCAATGGCAGGGTGCGGGCCGGCCCGGCGGCGATTGCGGCGGGCAGCAGGCCTCTTGGACAGGTTGAGAGATAAAAAATAATAATTCCCATGCAGTCTCAATGGCGGGGTGCGGGCCGGGGAATAGGCCTCTTGGCCGGGGTGAATATGTTGGAACGCGGCGCGCGTAAATAGAAGCAGCTGGAGGTACCGGGGGCGAAGCCCGCCCCGGCCCGGAGGCCGAGTTAAAAAAAATAATAATCCCCGTTCAGTCTCAATGGCGGGGTGCGGGCCGGCCCGGCGGCGAGTGCGGCGGGCAGCAGGCCTCTTGGACAGGTTGAGAGATAAAAAAATAATAATTCCCGTGCAGTCTCAATGGCGGGGTGCGGGCCGGGGAATAGGCCTCTTGGCCGGGGTGAATAGTGTTGGAACACGGCCCGCGGAAATAGTAGCGGCTGGAGGTACCGGGGGCGATGCCCGCCCCGGCCCGGCGGCCAAGTTAAAAAAATAAATAATCCCCGTTCAGTCTCAATGGCAGGGTGCGGGCCGGCCCGGCGGCGATTGCGGCGTGCAGCAGGCCTCTTGGACAGGTTGAGAGATAAAAAAATAATAATTCCCGTTCAGTCTCAATGGCAGGGTGCGGGCCGGCCCGGCGGCAATTGCGGCGGGCAGCAGGCCTCTTGGACAGGTTGAGAGATAAAAAAATAATAATTCCCATGCAGTCTCAATGGCGGGGTGCGGGCCGGGGAATAGGCCTCTTGGCCGGGGTGAATATGTTGGAACGCGGCGCGCGTAAATAGAAGCGGCTGGAGGTACCGGGGGCGAAGCCCGCCCCGGCCCGGAGGCCGAGTTAAAAAAAATAATAATCCCCGTTCAGTCTCAATGGCGGGGTGCGGGCCGGCCCGGCGGCGAGTGCGGCGGGCAGCAGGCCTCTTGGACAGGTTGAGAGATAAAAAAATAATAATTCCCGTGCAGTCTCAATGGCGGGGTGCGGGCCGGGGAATAGGCCTCTTGGCCGGGGTGAATATGTTGGAACGCGGCGCGCGTAAATAGAAGCGGCTGGAGGTACCGGGGGCGAAGCCCGCCCCGGCCCGGAGGCCGAGTTAAAAAAAATAATAATCCCCGTTCAGTCTCAATGGCGGGGTGCGGGCCGGCCCGGCGGCGAGTGCGGCGGGCAGCAGGCCTCTTGGACAGGTTGAGAGATAAAAAAATAATAATTCCCGTGCAGTCTCAATGGCGGGGTGCGGGCCGGGGAATAGGCCTCTTGGCCGGGGTGAATAGTGTTGGAACACGGCCCGCGGAAATAGTAGCGGCTGGAGGTACCGGGGGCGATGCCCGCCCCGGCCCGGCGGCCAAGTTAAAAAAATAAATAATCCCCGTTCAGTCTCAATGGCAGGGTGCGGGCCGGCCCGGCGGCGATTGCGGCGGGCAGCAGGCCTCTTGGACAGGTTGAGAGATAAAAAAATAATAATTCCCGTTCAGTCTCAATGGCAGGGTGCGGGCCGGCCCGGCGGCAATTGCGGCGGGCAGCAGGCCTCTTGGACAGGTTGAGAGATAAAAAAATAATAATTCCCATGCAGTCTCAATGGCGGGGTGCGGGCCGGGGAGTAGGCCTCTTGGCCGGGGTGAATATGTTGGAACGCGGCGCGCGTAAATAGAAGCGGCTGGAGGTACCGGGGGCGAAGCCCGCCCCGGCCCGGAGGCCGAGTTAAAAAAAATAATCCCCGTTCAGTCTCAATGGCGGGGTGCGGGCCGGCCCGGCAGCGAGTGCGGCGGGCAGCAGGCCTCTTGGACAGGTTGAGAGATAAAAAAATAATAATTCCCGTGCAGTCTCAATGGCGGGGTGCGGGCCGGGGAATAGGCCTCTTGGCCGGGGTGAATAGTGTTGGAACACGGCCCGCGGAAATAGTAGCGGCTGGAGGTACCGGGGGCGATGCCCGCCCCGGCACGGCGGCCAAGTTAAAAAAATAAATAATCCCCGTTCAGTCTCAATGGCAGGGTGCGGGCCGGCCCGGCGGCGATTGCGGCGGGCAGCAGGCCTCTTGGACAGGTTGAGAGATAAAAAAATAATAATTCCCATGCAGTCTCAATGGCGGGGTGCGGGCCGGGGAATAGGCCTCTTGGCCGGGGTGAATATGTTGGAACGCGGCGCGCGTAAATAGAAGCGGCTGGAGGTACCGGGGGCGAAGCCCGCCCCGGCCCGGAGGCCGAGTTAAAAAAAATAATAATCCCCGTTCAGTCTCAATGGCGGGGTGCGGGCCGGCCCGGCGGCGAGTGCGGCGGGCAGCAGGCCTCTTGGACAGGTTGAGAGATAAAAAAATAATAATTCCCGTGCAGTCTCAATGGCGGGGTGCGGGCCGGGGAATAGGCCTCTTGGCCGGGGTGAATATGTTGGAACGCGGCGCGCGTAAATAGAAGCTGGAGGTACCGGGGGCGAAGCCCGCCCCGGCCCGGAGGCCGAGTTAAAAAAAATAATAATCCCCGTTCAGTCTCAATGGCGGGGTGCGGGCCGGCCCGGCGGCGAGTGCGGCGGGCAGCAGGCCTCTTGGACAGGTTGAGAGATAAAAAAATAATAATTCCCGTGCAGTCTCAATGGCGGGGTGCGGGCCGGGGAATAGGCCTCTTGGCCGGGGTGAATAGTGTTGGAACACGGCCCGCGGAAATAGTAGCGGCTGGAGGTACCGGGGGCGATGCCCGCCCCGGCCCGGCGGCCAAGTTAAAAAAATAAATAATCCCCGTTCAGTCTCAATGGCAGGGTGCGGGCCGGCCCGGCGGCGATTGCGGCGGGCAGCAGGCCTCTTGGACAGGTTGAGAGATAAAAAAATAATAATTCCCGTTCAGTCTCAATGGCAGGGTGCGGGCCGGCCCGGCGGCAATTGCGGCGGGCAGCAGGCCTCTTGGACAGGTTGAGAGATAAAAAAATAATAATTCCCGTGCAGTCTCAATGGCGGGGTGCGTGCCGGGGAATAGGCCTCTTGGCCGGGGTGAATATGTTGGAACGCGGCGCGCGTAAATAGAAGCGGCTGGAGGTACCGGGGGCGAAGCCCGCCCCGGCCCGGAGGCCGAGTTAAAAAAAATAATAATCCCCGTTCAGTCTCAATGGCAGGGTGCGGGCCGGCCCGGCGGCGATTGCGGCGGGCAGCAGGCCTCTTGGACAGGTTGAGAGATAAAAAAATAATAATTCCCATGCAGTCTCAATGGCGGGGTGCGGGCCGGGGAATAGGCCTCTTGGCCGGGGTGAATATGTTGGAACGCGGCGCGCGTAAATAGAAGCGGCTGGAGGTACCGGGGGCGAAGCCCGCCCCGGCCCGGAGGCCGAGTTAAAAAAAATAATAATCCCCGTTCAGTCTCAATGGCGGGGTGCGGGCCGGCCCGGCGGCGAGTGCGGCAGGCAGCAGGCCTCTTGGACAGGTTGAGAGATAAAAAAATAATAATTCCCGTGCAGTCTCAATGGCGGGGTGCGTGCCGGGGAATAGGCCTCTTGGCCGGGGTGAATATGTTGGAACGCGGCGCGCGTAAATAGAAGCGGCTGGAGGTACCGGGGGCGAAGCCCGCCCCGGCCCGGAGGCCGAGTTAAAAAAAATAATAATCCCCGTTCAGTCTCAATGGCGGGGTGCGGGCCGGCCCGGCGGCGAGTGCGGCGGGCAGCAGGCCTCTTGGACAGGTTGAGAGATAAAAAAATAATAATTCCCGTGCAGTCTCAATGGCGGGGTGCGGGCCGGGGAATAGGCCTCTTGGCCGGGGTGAATAGTGTTGGAACACGGCCCGCGGAAATAGTAGCGGCTGGAGGTACCGGGGGCGATGCCCGCCCCGGCCCGGCGGCCAAGTTAAAAAAATAAATAATCCCGTTCAGTCTCAATGGCAGGGTGCGGGCCGGCCCGGCGGCGATTGCGGCGGGCAGCAGGCCTCTTGGACAGGTTGAGAGATAAAAAATAATAATTCCCATGCAGTCTCAATGGCGGGGTGCGGGCCGGGGAATAGGCCTCTTGGCCGGGGTGAATATGTTGGAACGCGGCGCGCGTAAATAGAAGCGGCTGGAGGTACCGGGGGCGAAGCCCGCCCCGGCCCGGAGGCCGAGTTAAAAAAAATAATAATCCCCGTTCAGTCTCAATGGCGGGGTGCGGGCCGGCCCGGCGGCGAGTGCGGCGGGCAGCAGGCCTCTTGGACAGGTTGAGAGATAAAAAAATAATAATTCCCGTGCAGTCTCAATGGCGGGGTGCGGGCCGGGGAATAGGCCTCTTGGCCGGGGTGAATAGTGTTGGAACACGGCCCGCGGAAATAGTAGCGGCTGGAGGTACCGGGGGCGATGCCCGCCCCGGCCCGGCGGCCAAGTTAAAAAAATAAATAATCCCCGTTCAGTCTCAATGGCAGGGTGCGGGCCGGCCCGGCGGCGATTGCGGCGGGCAGCAGGCCTCTTGGACAGGTTGAGAGATAAAAAAATAATAATTCCCGTTCAGTCTCAATGGCAGGGTGCGGGCCGGCCCGGCGGCAATTGCGGCGGGCAGCAGGCCTCTTGGACAGGTTGAGAGATAAAAAAATAATAATTCCCATGCAGTCTCAATGGCGGGGTGCGGGCCGGGGAATAGGCCTCTTGGCCGGGGTGAATATGTTGGAACGCGGCGCGCGTAAATAGAAGCGGCTGGAGGTACCGGGGGCGAAGCCCGCCCCGGCCCGGAGGCCGAGTTAAAAAAAATAATAATCCCCGTTCAGTCTCAATGGCGGGGTGCGGGCCGGCCCGGCGGCGAGTGCGGCGGGCAGCAGGCCTCTTGGACAGGTTGAGAGATAAAAAAATAATAATTCCCGTGCAGTCTCAATAGCGGGGTGCGGGCCGGGGAATAGGCCTCTTGGCCGGGGTGAATATGTTGGAACGCGGCGCGCGTAAATAGAAGCGGCTGGAGGTACCGGGGGCGAAGCCCGCCCCGGCCCGGAGGCCGAGTTAAAAAAAATAATAATCCCCGTTCAGTCTCAATGGCGGGGTGCGGGCCGGCCCGGCGGCGATTGCGGCGGGCAGCAGGCCTCTTGGACAGGTTGAGAGATAAAAAAATAATAATTCCCGTGCAGTCTCAATGGCGGGGTGCGGGCCGGGGAATAGGCCTCTTGGCCGGGGTGAATAGTGTTGGAACACGGCCCGCGGAAATAGTAGCGGCTGGAGGTACCGGGGGCGATGCCCGCCCCGGCCCGGCGGCCAAGTTAAAAAAATAAATAATCCCGTTCAGTCTCAATGGCAGGGTGCGGGCCGGCCCGGCGGCGATTGCGGCGGGCAGCAGGCCTCTTGGACAGGTTGAGAGATAAAAAAATAATAATTCCCATGCAGTCTCAATGGCGGGGTGCGGGCCGGGGAATAGGCCTCTTGGCCGGGGTGAATATGTTGGAACGCGGCGCGCGTAAATAGAAGCGGCTGGAGGTACCGGGGGCGAAGCCCGCCCCGGCCCGGAGGCCGAGTTAAAAAAAATAATAATCCCCGTTCAGTCTCAATGGCGGGGTGCGGGCCGGCCCGGCGGCGAGTGCGCCGGGCAGCAGGCCTCTTGGACAGGTTGAGAGATAAAAAAATAATAATTCCCGTGCAGTCTCAATGGCGGGGTGCGGGCCGGGGAATAGGCCTCTTGGCCGGGGTGAATATGTTGGAACGTGGCGCGCGTAAATAGAAGCGGCTGGAGGTACCGGGGGCGAAGCCCGCCCCGGCCCGGAGGCCGAGTTAAAAAAAATAATAATCCCCGTTCAGTCTCAATGGCGGGGTGCGGGCCGGCCCGGCGGCGAGTGCGGCGGGCAGCAGGCCTCTTGGACAGGTTGAGAGATAAAAAAATAATAATTCCCGTGCAGTCTCAATGGCGGGGTGCGGGCCGGGGAATAGGCCTCTTGGCCGGGGTGAATAGTGTTGGAACACGGCCCGCGGAAATAGTAGCGGCTGGAGGTACCGGGGGCGATGCCCGCCCCGGCCCGGCGGCCAAGTTAAAAAAATAAATAATCCCCGTTCAGTCTCAATGGCAGGGTGCGGGCCGGCCCAGCGGCGATTGCGGCGGGCAGCAGGCCTCTTGGACAGGTTGAGAGATAAAAAAATAATAATTCCCGTTCAGTCTCAATGGCAGGGTGCGGGCCGGCCCGGCGGCAATTGCGGCGGGCAGCAGGCCTCTTGGACAGGTTGAGAGATAAAAAAATAATAATTCCCATGCAGTCTCAATGGCGGGGTGCGGGCCGGGGAATAGGCCTCTTGGCCGGGGTGAATATGTTGGAACGCGGCGCGCGTAAATAGAAGCGGCTGGAGGTACCGGGGGCGAAGCCCGCCCCGGCCCGGAGGCCGAGTTAAAAAAAATAATAATCCCCTTTCAGTCTCAATGGCGGGGTGCGGGCCGGCCCGGCGGCGAGTGCGGTAGGCAGCAGGCCTCTTGGACAGGTTGAGAGATAAAAAAATAATAATTCCCGTGCAGTCTCAATGGCGGGGTGCGGGCCGGGGAATAGGCCTCTTGGCCGGGGTGAATATGTTGGAACGCGGCGCGCGTAAATAGAAGCGGCTGGAGGTACCGGGGGCGAAGCCCGCCCCGGCCCGGAGGCCGGGTTAAAAAAAATAATAATCCCCGTTCAGTCTCAATGGCGGGGTGCGGGCCGGCCCGGCGGCGAGTGCGGCGGGCAGCAGGCCTCTTGGACAGGTTGAGAGATAAAAAAATAATAATTCCCATGCAGTCTCAATGGCGGGGTGCGGGCCGGGGAATAGGCCTCTTGGCCGGGGTGAATAGTGTTGGAACACGGCCCGCGGAAATAGTAGCGGCTGGAGGTACCGGGGGCGATGCCCGCCCCGGCCCGGCGGCCAAGTTAAAAAAATAAATAATCCCGTTCAGTCTCAATGGCAGGGTGCGGGCCGGCCCGGCGGCGATTGCGGCGGGCAGCAGGCCTCTTGGACAGGTTGAGAGATAAAAAAATAATAATTCCCATGCAGTCTCAATGGCGGGGTGCGGGCCGGGGAATAGGCCTCTTGGCCGGGGTGAATATGTTGGAACGCGGCGCGCGTAAATAGAAGCGGCTGGAGGTACCGGGGGCGAAGCCCGCCCCGGCCCGGAGGCCGAGTTAAAAAAAATAATAATCCCCGTTCAGTCTCAATGGCGGGGTGCGGGCCGGCCCGGCGGCGAGTGCGGCGGGCAGCAGGCCTCTTGGACAGGTTGAGAGATAAAAAAATAATAATTCCCGTGCAGTCTCAATGGCGGGGTGCGGGCCGGGGAATAGGCCTCTTGGCCGGGGTGAATATGTTGGAACGCGGCGCGCGTAAATAGAAGCGGCTGGAGGTACCGGGGGCGAAGCCCGCCCCGGCCCGGAGGCCGAGTTAAAAAAAATAATAATCCCCGTTCAGTCTCAATGGCGGGGTGCGGGCCGGCCCGGCGGCGAGTGCGGCGGGCAGCAGGCCTCTTGGACAGGTTGAGAGATAAAAAAATAATAATTCCCGTGCAGTCTCAATGGCGGGGTGCGGGCCGGGGAATACGCCTCTTGGCCGGGGTGAATAGTGTTGGAACACGGCCCGCGGAAATAGTAGCGGCTGGAGGTACCGGGGGCGATGCCCGCCCCGGCCCGGCGGCCAAGTTAAAAAAATAAATAATCCCGTTCAGTCTCAATGGCAGGGTGCGGGCCGGCCCGGCGGCGATTGCGGCGGGCAGCAGGCCTCTTGGACAGGTTGAGAGATAAAAAAATAATAATTCCCATGCAGTCTCAATGGCGGGGTGCGGGCCGGGGAATAGGCCTCTTGGCCGGGGTGAATAGTGTTGGAACACGGCCCGCGGAAATAGTAACGGCTGGAGGTACCGGGGGCGATGCCCGCCCCGGGCGGCGGCCAAGTTAAAAAAATAAATAATCCCCGTTCAGTCTCAAAGGCAGGGTGCGGGCCGGCCCGGCGGCGATTGCGGCGGGCAGCAGGCCTCTTGGACAGGTTGAGAGATATAAAAATAATAATTCCCGTGCAGTCTCAACGGCGGGGTGCGGGCCGGCCCGGCGGACGAGTGTGGCCGGGGAATAGGCCTCTTGGCCGGGGTGAATATGTTGGAACGCGGCGCGCGTAAATAGAAGCGGCTGGAGGTACCGGGGGCGAAGCCCGCCCCGGCCCGGAGGCCGAGTTAAAAAAAATAATAATCCCCGTTCAGTCTCAATGGCGGGGTGCGGGCCGGCCCGGCAGCGAGTGCGGCGGGCAGCAGGCCTCTTGGACAGGTTGAGAGATAAAAAAATAATAATTCCCGTGCAGTCTCAATGGCGGGGTGCGGGCCGGGGAATAGGCCTCTTGGCCGGGGTGAATAGTGTTGGAACACGGCCCGCGGAAATAGTAGCGGCTGGAGGTACCGGGGGCGATGCCCGCCCCGGCCCGGCGGCCAAGTTAAAAAAATAAATAATCCCCGTTCAGTCTCAATGGCAGGGTGCGGGCCGGCCCGGCGGCAATTGCGGCGGGCAGCAGGCCTCTTGGACAGGTTGAGAGATAAAAAAATAATAATTCCCATGCAGTCTCAATGGCGGGGTGCGGGCCGGGGAATAGGCCTCTTGGCCGGGGTGAATATGTTGGAACGCGGCGCGCGTAAATAGAAGCGGCTGGAGGTACCGGGGGCGAAGCCCGCCCCGGCCCGGAGGCCGAGTTAAAAAAAATAATAATCCCCTTACAGTCTCAATGGTGGGGTGCGGGCCGGCCCGGCGGCGAGTGCGGCAGGCAGCAGGCCTCTTGGACAGGTTGAGAGATAAAAAAATAATAATTCCCGTGCAGTCTCAATGGCGGGGTGCGGGCCGGGGAATAGGCCTCTTGGCCGGGGTGAATATGTTGGAACGCGGCGCGCGTAAATAGAAGCGGCTGGAGGTACCGGGGGCGAAGCCCGCCCCGGCCCGGAGGCCGAGTTAAAAAAAATAATAATCCCCGTTCAGTCTCAATGGCGGGGTGCGGGCCGGCCCGGCGGCGAGTGCGGCGGGCAGCAGGCCTCTTGGACAGGTTGAGAGATAAAAAAATAATAATTCCCGTGCAGTCTCAATGGCGGGGTGCGGGCCGGGGAATAGGCCTCTTGGCCGGGGTGAATAGTGTTGGAACACGGCCCGCGGAAATAGTAGCGGCTGGAGGTACCGGGGGCGATGCCCGCCCCGGGCCGGCGGCCAAGTTAAAAAAATAAATAATCCCCGTTCAGTCTCAATGGCAGGGTGCGGGCCGGCCCGGCGGCGAGTGCGGCGGGCAGCAGGCCTCTTGGACAGGTTGAGAGATAAAAAAATAATAATTCCCGTTCAGTCTCAATGGCAGGGTGCGGGCCGGCCCGGCGGCAATTGCGGCGGGCAGCAGGCCTCTTGGACAGGTTGAGAGATAAAAAAATAATAATTCCCATGCAGTCTCAATGGCGGGGTGCGGGCCGGGGAATAGGCCTCTTGGCCGGGGTGAATATGTTGGAACGCGGCGCGCGTAAATAGAAGCGGCTGGAGGTACCGGGGGCGAAGCCCGCCCCGGCCCGGAGGCCGAGTTAAAAAAAATAATAATCCCCGTTCAGTCTCAATGGCGGGGTGCGGGCCGGCCCGGCGGCGATTGCGGCGGGCAGCAGGCCTCTTGGACAGGTTGAGAGATAAAAAAATAATAATTCCCGTGCAGTCTCAATGGCGGGGTGCGGGCCGGGGAATAGGCCTCTTGGCCGGGGTGAATAGTGTTGGAACACGGCCCGCGGAAATAGTAGCGGCTGGAGGTACCGGGGGCGATGCCCGCCCCGGCCCGGCGGCCAAGTTAAAAAAATAAATAATCCCGTTCAGTCTCAATGGCAGGGTGCGGGCCGGCCCGGCGGCGATTGCGGCGGGCAGCAGGCCTCTTGGACAGGTTGAGAGATAAAAAAATAATAATTCCCATGCAGTCTCAATGGCGGGGTGCGGGCCGGGGAATAGGCCTCTTGGCCGGGGTGAATATGTTGGAACGCGGCGCGCGTAAATAGAAGCGGCTGGAGGTACCGGGGGCGAAGCCCGCCCCGGCCCGGAGGCCGAGTTAAAAAAAATAATAATCCCCGTTCAGTCTCAATGGCGGGGTGCGGGCCGGCCCGGCGGCGAGTGCGGCGGGCAGCAGGCCTCTTGGACAGGTTGAGAGATAAAAAAATAATAATTCCCGTGCAGTCTCAATGGCGGGGTGCGGGCCGGGGAATAGGCCTCTTGGCCGGGGTGAATATGTTGGAACGCGGCGCGCGTAAATAGAAGCGGCTGGAGGTACCGGGGGCGAAGCCCGCCCCGGCCCGGAGGCCGAGTTAAAAAAAATAATAATCCCCGTTCAGTCTCAATGGCGGGGTGCGGGCCGGCCCGGCGGCGATTGCGGCGGGCAGCAGGCCTCTTGGACAGGTTGAGAGATAAAAAAATAATAATTCCCGTGCAGTCTCAATGGCGGGGTGCGGGCCGGGGAATAGGCCTCTTGGCCGGGGTGAATAGTGTTGGAACACGGCCCGCGGAAATAGTAGCGGCTGGAGGTACCGGGGGCGATGCCCGCCCCGGCCCGGCGGCCAAGTTAAAAAAATAAATAATCCCGTTCAGTCTCAATGGCAGGGTGCGGGCCGGCCCGGCGGCGATTGCGGCGGGCAGCAGGCCTCTTGGACAGGTTGAGAGATAAAAAAAAAATAATTCCCATGCAGTCTCAATGGCGGGGTGCGGGCCGGGGAATAGGCCTCTTGGCCGGGGTGAATATGTTGGAACGCGGCGCGCGTAAATAGAAGCGGCTGGAGGTACCGGGGGCGAAGCCCGCCCCGGCCCGGAGGCCGAGTTAAAAAAAATAATAATCCCCGTTCAGTCTCAATGGCGGGGTGCGGGCCGGCCCGGCGGCGAGTGCGGCGGGCAGCAGGCCTCTTGGACAGGTTGAGAGATAAAAAAATAATAATTCCCGTGCAGTCTCAATGGCGGGGTGCGGGCCGGGGAATAGGCCTCTTGGCCGGGGTGAATATGTTGGAACGCGGCGCGCGTAAATAGAAGCGGCTGGAGGTACCGGGGGCGAAGCCCACCCCGGCCCGGAGGCCGAGTTAAAAAAAATAATAATCCCCGTTCAGTCTCAATGGCGGGGTGCGGGCCGGCCCGGCGGCGATTGCGGCGGGCAGCAGGCCTCTTGGACAGGTTGAGAGATAAAAAAATAATAATTCCCGTGCAGTCTCAATGGCGGGGTGCGGGCCGGGGAATAGGCCTCTTGGCCGGGGTGAATAGTGTTGGAACACGGCCCGCGGAAATAGTAGCGGCTGGAGGTACCGGGGGCGATGCCCGCCCCGGCCCGGCGGCCAAGTTAAAAAAATAAATAATCCCGTTCAGTCTCAATGGCAGGGTGCGGGCCGGCCCGGCGGCGATTGCGGCGGGCAGCAGGCCTCTTGGACAGGTTGAGAGATAAAAAAAAAATAATTCCCATGCAGTCTCAATGGCGGGGTGCGGGCCGGGGAATAGGCCTCTTGGCCGGGGTGAATATGTTGGAACGCGGCGCGCGTAAATAGAAGCGGCTGGAGGTACCGGGGGCGAAGCCCGCCCCGGCCCGGAGGCCGAGTTAAAAAAAATAATAATCCCCGTTCAGTCTCAATGGCGGGGTGCGGGCCGGCCCGGCGGCGAGTGCGGCGGGCAGCAGGCCTCTTGGACAGGTTGAGAGATAAAAAAATAATAATTCCCGTGCAGTCTCAATGGCGGGGTGCGGGCCGGGGAATAGGCCTCTTGGCCGGGGTGAATATGTTGGAACGCGGCGCGCGTAAATAGAAGCGGCTGGAGGTACCGGGGGCGAAGCCCGCCCCGGCCCGGAGGCCGAGTTAAAAAAAATAATAATCCCCGTTCAGTCTCAATGGCGGGGTGCGGGCCGGCCCGGCGGCGAGTGCGGTGGGCAGCAGGCCTCTTGGACAGGTTGAGAGATAAAAAAAATAATAATTCCCGTGCAGTCTCAATGGCGGGGTGCGGGCCGGGGAATAGGCCTCTTGGCCGGGGTGAATAGTGTTGGAACACGGCCCGTGGAAATAGTAGCGGCTGGAGGTACCGGGGGCGATGCCCGCCCCGGCCCGGCGGCCAAGTTAAAAAAATAAATAATCCCGTTCAGTCTCAATGGCAGGGTGCGGGCCGGCCCGGCAGCGATTGCGGCGGGCAGCAGGCCTCTTGGACAGGTTGAGAGATTAAAAAAAAATAATTCCCATGCAGTCTCAATGGCGGGGTGCGGGCCGGGGAATAGGCCTCTTGGCCGGGGTGAATATGTTGGAACGCGGCGCGCGTAAATAGAAGCGGCTGGAGGTACCGGGGGCGAAGCCCGCCCCGGCCCGGAGGCCGAGTTAAAAAAAATAATAATCCCCGTTCAGTCTCAATGGCGGGGTGCGGGCCGGCCCGGCGGCGAGTGCGGCGGGCAGCAGGCCTCTTGGACAGGTTGAGAGATAAAAAAATAATAATTCCCGTGCAGTCTCAATGGCGGGGTGCGGGCCGGGGAATAGGCCTCTTGGCCGGGGTGAATATGTTGGAACGCGGCGCGCGTAAATAGAAGCGGCTGGAGGTACCGGGGGCGAAGCCCGCCCCGGCCCGGAGGCCGAGTTAAAAAAAATAATAATCCCCGTTCAGTCTCAATGGCGGGGTGCGGGCCGGCCCGGCGGCGAGTGCGGCGGGCAGCAGGCCTCTTGGACAGGTTGAGAGATAAAAAAATAATAATTCCCGTGCAGTCTCAATGGCGGGGTGCGGGCCGGGGAATAGGCCTCTTGGCCGGGGTGAGTAGTGTTGGAACACGGCCCGCGGAAATAGTAGCGGCTGGAGGTACCGGGGGCGATGCCCGCCCCGGCCCGGCGGCCAAGTTAAAAAAATAAATAATCCCCGTTCAGTCTCAATGGCAGGGTGCGGGCCGGCCCGGCGGCGATTGCGGCGGGCAGCAGGCCTCTTGGACAGGTTGAGAGATAAAAAAATAATAATTCCCGTTCAGTCTCAATGGCAGGGTGCGGGCCGGCCCGGCGGCAATTGCGGCGGGCAGCAGGCCTCTTGGACAGGTTGAGAGATAAAAAAAAAATAATTCCCATGCAGTCTCAATGGCGGGGTGCGGGCCGGGGAATAGGCCTCTTGGCCGGGGTGAATATGTTGGAACGCGGCGCGCGTAAATAGAAGCGGCTGGAGGTACCGGGGGCGAAGCCCGCCCCGGCCCGGAGGCCGAGTTAAAAAAAATAATAATCCCCGTTCAGTCTCAATGGCGGGGTGCGGGCCGGCCCGGCGGCGAGTGCGGCGGGCAGCAGGCCTCTTGGACAGGTTGAGAGATAAAAAAATAATAATTCCCGTGCAGTCTCAATGGCGGGGTGCGGGCCGGGGAATAGGCCTCTTGGCCGGGGTGAATATGTTGGAACGCGGCGCGCGTAAATAGAAGCGGCTGGAGGTACCGGGGGCGAAGCCCGCCCCGGCCCGGAGGCCGAGTTAAAAAAAATAATAATCCCCGTTCAGTCTCAATGGCGGGGTGCGGGCCGGCCCGGCGGCGAGTGCGGTGGGCAGCAGGCCTCTTGGACAGGTTGAGAGATAAAAAAAATAATAATTCCCGTGCAGTCTCAATGGCGGGGTGCGGGCCGGGGAATAGGCCTCTTGGCCGGGGTGAATAGTGTTGGAACACGGCCCGTGGAAATAGTAGCGGCTGGAGGTACCGGGGGCGATGCCCGCCCCGGCCCGGCGGCCAAGTTAAAAAAATAAATAATCCCGTTCAGTCTCAATGGCAGGGTGCGGGCCGGCCCGGCAGCGATTGCGGCGGGCAGCAGGCCTCTTGGACAGGTTGAGAGATTAAAAAAAAATAATTCCCATGCAGTCTCAATGGCGGGGTGCGGGCCGGGGAATAGGCCTCTTGGCCGGGGTGAATATGTTGGAACGCGGCGCGCGTAAATAGAAGCGGCTGGAGGTACCGGGGGCGAAGCCCGCCCCGGCCCGGAGGCCGAGTTAAAAAAAATAATAATCCCCGTTCAGTCTCAATGGCGGGGTGCGGGCCGGCCCGGCGGCGAGTGCGGCGGGCAGCAGGCCTCTTGGACAGGTTGAGAGATAAAAAAATAATAATTCCCGTGCAGTCTCAATGGCGGGGTGCGGGCCGGGGAATAGGCCTCTTGGCCGGGGTGAATATGTTGGAACGCGGCGCGCGTAAATAGAAGCGGCTGGAGGTACCGGGGGCGAAGCCCGCCCCGGCCCGGAGGCCGAGTTAAAAAAAATAATAATCCCCGTTCAGTCTCAATGGCGGGGTGCGGGCCGGCCCGGCGGCGAGTGCGGCGGGCAGCAGGCCTCTTGGACAGGTTGAGAGATAAAAAAATAATAATTCCCGTGCAGTCTCAATGGCGGGGTGCGGGCCGGGGAATAGGCCTCTTGGCCGGGGTGAATAGTGTTGGAACACGGCCCGCGGAAATAGTAGCGGCTGGAGGTACCGGGGGCGATGCCCGCCCCGGCCCGGCGGCCAAGTTAAAAAAATAAATAATCCCCGTTCAGTCTCAATGGCAGGGTGCGGGCCGGCCCGGCGGCGATTGCGGCGGGCAGCAGGCCTCTTGGACAGGTTGAGAGATAAAAAAATAATAATTCCCGTTCAGTCTCAATGGCAGGGTGCGGGCCGGCCCGGCGGCAATTGCGGCGGGCAGCAGGCCTCTTGGACAGGTTGAGAGATAAAAAAATAATAATTCCCATGCAGTCTCAATGGCGGGGTGCGGGCCGGGGAATAGGCCTCTTGGCCGGGGTGAATATGTTGGAACGCGGCGCGCGTAAATAGAAGCGGCTGGAGGTACCGGGGGCGAAGCCCGCCCCGGCCCGGAGGCCGAGTTAAAAAAAATAATCCCCGTTCAGTCTCAATGGCGGGGTGCGGGCCGGCCCGGCAGCGAGTGCGGCGGGCAGCAGGCCTCTTGGACAGGTTGAGAGATAAAAAAATAATAATTCCCGTGCAGTCTCAATGGCGGGGTGCGGGCCGGGGAATAGGCCTCTTGGCCGGGGTGAATAGTGTTGGAACACGGCCCGCGGAAATAGTAGCGGCTGGAGGTACCGGGGGCGATGCCCGCCCCGGCACGGCGGCCAAGTTAAAAAAATAAATAATCCCCGTTCAGTCTCAATGGCAGGGTGCGGGCCGGCCCGGCGGCGATTGCGGCGGGCAGCAGGCCTCTTGGACAGGTTGAGAGATAAAAAAATAATAATTCCCATGCAGTCTCAATGGCGGGGTGCGGGCCGGGGAATAGGCCTCTTGGCCGGGGTGAATATGTTGGAACGCGGCGCGCGTAAATAGAAGCGGCTGGAGGTACCGGGGGCGAAGCCCGCCCCGGCCCGGAGGCCGAGTTAAAAAAAATAATAATCCCCGTTCAGTCTCAATGGCGGGGTGCGGGCCGGCCCGGCGGCGAGTGCGGCAGGCAGCAGGCCTCTTGGACAGGTTGAGAGATAAAAAAATAATAATTCCCGTGCAGTCTCAATGGCGGGGTGCGTGCCGGGGAATAGGCCTCTTGGCCGGGGTGAATATGTTGGAACGCGGCGCGCGTAAATAGAAGCGGCTGGAGGTACCGGGGGCGAAGCCCGCCCCGGCCCGGAGGCCGAGTTAAAAAAAATAATAATCCCCGTTCAGTCTCAATGGCGGGGTGCGGGCCGGCCCGGCGGCGAGTGCGGCGGGCAGCAGGCCTCTTGGACAGGTTGAGAGATAAAAAAATAATAATTCCCATGCAGTCTCAATGGCGGGGTGCGGGCCGGGGAATAGGCCTCTTGGCCGGGGTGAATATGTTGGAACGCGGCGCGCGTAAATAGAAGCGGCTGGAGGTACCGGGGGCGAAGCCCGCCCCGGCCCGGAGGCCGAGTTAAAAAAAATAATAATCCCCGTTCAGTCTCAATGGCGGGGTGCGGGCCGGCCCGGCGGCGAGTGCGGCAGGCAGCAGGCCTCTTGGACAGGTTGAGAGATAAAAAAATAATAATTCCCGTGCAGTCTCAATGGCGGGGTGCGGGCCGGGGAATAGGCCTCTTGGCCGGGGTGAATATGTTGGAACGCGGCGCGCGTAAATAGAAGCGGCTGGAGGTACCGGGGGCGAAGCCCGCCCCGGCCCGGAGGCCGAGTTAAAAAAAAATAATAATCCCCGTTCAGTCTCAATGGCGGGGTGCGGGCCGGCCCGGCGGCGAGTGCGGCGGGCAGCAGGCCTCTTGGACAGGTTGAGAGATAAAAAAATAATAATTCCCGTGCAGTCTCAATGGCGGGGTGCGGGCCGGGGAATAGGCCTCTTGGCCGGGGTGAATAGTGTTGGAACACGGCCCGCGGAAATAGTAGCGGCTGGAGGTACCGGGGGCGATGCCCGCCCCGGCCCGGCGGCCAAGTTAAAAAAATAAATAATCCCCGTTCAGTCTCAATGGCAGGGTGCGGGCCGGCCCGGCGGCGATTGCGGCGGGCAGCAGGCCTCTTGGACAGGTTGAGAGATAAAAAAATAATAATTCCCGTTCAGTCTCAATGGCAGGGTGCGGGCCGGCCCGGCGGCAATTGCGGCGGGCAGCAGGCCTCTTGGACAGGTTGAGAGATAAAAAAATAATAATTCCCATGCAGTCTCAATGGCGGGGTGCGGGCCGGGGAATAGGCCTCTTGGCCGGGGTGAATATGTTGGAACGCGGCGCGCGTAAATAGAAGCGGCTGGAGGTACCGGGGGCGAAGCCCGCCCCGGCCCGGAGGCCGAGTTAAAAAAAATAATCCCCGTTCAGTCTCAATGGCGGGGTGCGGGCCGGCCCGGCAGCGAGTGCGGCGGGCAGCAGGCCTCTTGGACAGGTTGAGAGATAAAAAAATAATAATTCCCGTGCAGTCTCAATGGCGGGGTGCGGGCCGGGGAATAGGCCTCTTGGCCGGGGTGAATAGTGTTGGAACACGGCCCGCGGAAATAGTAGCGGCTGGAGGTACCGGGGGCGATGCCCGCCCCGGCACGGCGGCCAAGTTAAAAAAATAAATAATCCCCGTTCAGTCTCAATGGCAGGGTGCGGGCCGGCCCGGCGGCGATTGCGGCGGGCAGCAGGCCTCTTGGACAGGTTGAGAGATAAAAAAATAATAATTCCCATGCAGTCTCAATGGCGGGGTGCGGGCCGGGGAATAGGCCTCTTGGCCGGGGTGAATATGTTGGAACGCGGCGCGCGTAAATAGAAGCGGCTGGAGGTACCGGGGGCGAAGCCCGCCCCGGCCCGGAGGCCGAGTTAAAAAAAATAATAATCCCCGTTCAGTCTCAATGGCGGGGTGCGGGCCGGCCCGGCGGCGAGTGCGGCAGGCAGCAGGCCTCTTGGACAGGTTGAGAGATAAAAAAATAATAATTCCCGTGCAGTCTCAATGGCGGGGTGCGTGCCGGGGAATAGGCCTCTTGGCCGGGGTGAATATGTTGGAACGCGGCGCGCGTAAATAGAAGCGGCTGGAGGTACCGGGGGCGAAGCCCGCCCCGGCCCGGAGGCCGAGTTAAAAAAAATAATAATCCCCGTTCAGTCTCAATGGCGGGGTGCGGGCCGGCCCGGCGGCGAGTGCGGCGGGCAGCAGGCCTCTTGGACAGGTTGAGAGATAAAAAAATAATAATTCCCATGCAGTCTCAATGGCGGGGTGCGGGCCGGGGAATAGGCCTCTTGGCCGGGGTGAATATGTTGGAACGTGGCGCGCGTAAATAGAAGCGGCTGGAGGTACCGGGGGCGAAGCCCGCCCCGGCCCGGAGGCCGAGTTAAAAAAAATAATAATCCCCGTTCAGTCTCAATGGCGGGGTGCGGGCCGGCCCGGCGGCGAGTGCGGCAGGCAGCAGGCCTCTTGGACAGGTTGAGAGATAAAAAAATAATAATTCCCGTGCAGTCTCAATGGCGGGGTGCGGGCCGGGGAATAGGCCTCTTGGCCGGGGTGAATATGTTGGAACGCGGCGCGCGTAAATAGAAGCGGCTGGAGGTACCGGGGGCGAAGCCCGCCCCGGCCCGGAGGCCGAGTTAAAAAAAATAATAATCCCCGTTCAGTCTCAATGGCGGGGTGCGGGCCGGCCCGGCGGCGAGTGCGGCGGGCAGCAGGCCTCTTGGACAGGTTGAGAGATAAAAAAATAATAATTCCCGTGCAGTCTCTATGGCGGGGTGCGGGCCGGGGAATAGGCCTCTTGGCCGGGGTGAATAGTGTTGGAACACGGCCCGCGGAAATAGTAGCGGCTGGAGGTACCGGGGGCGATGCCCGCCCCGGCCCGGCGGCCAAGTTAAAAAAATAAATAATCCCCGTTCAGTCTCAATGGCAGGGTGCGGGCCGGCCCGGCGGCGATTGCGGCGGGCAGCAGGCCTCTTGGACAGGTTGAGAGATAAAAAAATAATAATTCCCGTTCAGTCTCAATGGCAGGGTGCGGGCCGGCCCGGCGGCAATTGCGGCGGGCAGCAGGCCTCTTGGACAGGTTGAGAGATAAAAAAATAATAATTCCCATGCAGTCTCAATGGCGGGGTGCGGGCCGGGGAATAGGCCTCTTGGCCGGGGTGAATATGTTGGAACGCGGCGCGCGTAAATAGAAGCGGCTGGAGGTACCGGGGGCGAAGCCCGCCCCGGCCCGGAGGCCGAGTTAAAAAAAATAATAATCCCCGTTCAGTCTCAATGGCGGGGTGCGGGCCGGCCCGGCGGCGAGTGCGGCGGGCAGCAGGCCTCTTGGACAGGTTGAGAGATAAAAAAATAATAATTCCCGTGCAGTCTCAATAGCGGGGTGCGGGCCGGGGAATAGGCCTCTTGGCCGGGGTGAATATGTTGGAACGCGGCGCGCGTAAATAGAAGCGGCTGGAGGTACCGGGGGCGAAGCCCGCCCCGGCCCGGAGGCCGAGTTAAAAAAAATAATAATCCCGTTCAGTCTCAATGGCGGGGTGCGGGCCGGCCCGGCGGCGATTGCGGCGGGCAGCAGGCCTCTTGGACAGGTTGAGAGATAAAAAAATAATAATTCCCGTGCAGTCTCAATGGCGGGGTGCGGGCCGGGGAATAGGCCTCTTGGCCGGGGTGAATAGTGTTGGAACACGGCCCGCGGAAATAGTAGCGGCTGGAGGTACCGGGGGCGATGCCCGCCCCGGCCCGGCGGCCAAGTTAAAAAAATAAATAATCCCGTTCAGTCTCAATGGCAGGGTGCGGGCCGGCCCGGCGGCGATTGCGGCGGGCAGCAGGCCTCTTGGACAGGTTGAGAGATAAAAAAATAATAATTCCCATGCAGTCTCAATGGCGGGGTGCGGGCCGGGGAATAGGCCTCTTGGCCGGGGTGAATATGTTGGAACGCGGCGCGCGTAAATAGAAGCGGCTGGAGGTACCGGGGGCGAAGCCCGCCCCGGCCCGGAGGCCGAGTTAAAAAAAATAATAATCCCCGTTCAGTCTCAATGGCGGGGTGCGGGCCGGCCCGGCGGCGAGTGCGGCGGGCAGCAGGCCTCTTGGACAGGTTGAGAGATAAAAAAATAATAATTCCCGTGCAGTCTCAATGGCGGGGTGCGGGCCGGGGAATAGGCCTCTTGGCCGGGGTGAATATGTTGGAACGTGGCGCGCGTAAATAGAAGCGGCTGGAGGTACCGGGGGCGAAGCCCGCCCCGGCCCGGAGGCCGAGTTAAAAAAAATAATAATCCCCGTTCAGTCTCAATGGCGGGGTGCGGGCCGGCCCGGCGGCGAGTGCGGCGGGCAGCAGGCCTCTTGGACAGGTTGAGAGATAAAAAAATAATAATTCCCGTGCAGTCTCAATAGCGGGGTGCGGGCCGGGGAATAGGCCTCTTGGCCGGGGTGAATATGTTGGAACGCGGCGCGCGTAAATAGAAGCGGCTGGAGGTACCGGGGGCGAAGCCCGCCCCGGCCCGGAGGCCGAGTTAAAAAAAATAATAATCCCGTTCAGTCTCAATGGCGGGGTGCGGGCCGGCCCGGCGGCGATTGCGGCGGGCAGCAGGCCTCTTGGACAGGTTGAGAGATAAAAAAATAATAATTCCCGTGCAGTCTCAATGGCGGGGTGCGGGCCGGGGAATAGGCCTCTTGGCCGGGGTGAATAGTGTTGGAACACGGCCCGCGGAAATAGTAGCGGCTGGAGGTACCGGGGGCGATGCCCGCCCCGGCCCGGCGGCCAAGTTAAAAAAATAAATAATCCCGTTCAGTCTCAATGGCAGGGTGCGGGCCGGCCCGGCGGCGATTGCGGCGGGCAGCAGGCCTCTTGGACAGGTTGAGAGATAAAAAAATAATAATTCCCATGCAGTCTCAATGGCGGGGTGCGGGCCGGGGAATAGGCCTCTTGGCCGGGGTGAATATGTTGGAACGCGGCGCGCGTAAATAGAAGCGGCTGGAGGTACCGGGGGCGAAGCCCGCCCCGGCCCGGAGGCCGAGTTAAAAAAAATAATAATCCCCGTTCAGTCTCAATGGCGGGGTGCGGGCCGGCCCGGCGGCGAGTGCGGCGGGCAGCAGGCCTCTTGGACAGGTTGAGAGATAAAAAAATAATAATTCCCGTGCAGTCTCAATGGCGGGGTGCGGGCCGGGGAATAGGCCTCTTGGCCGGGGTGAATATGTTGGAACGTGGCGCGCGTAAATAGAAGCGGCTGGAGGTACCGGGGGCGAAGCCCGCCCCGGCCCGGAGGCCGAGTTAAAAAAAATAATAATCCCCGTTCAGTCTCAATGGCGGGGTGCGGGCCGGCCCGGCGGCGAGTGCGGCGGGCAGCAGGCCTCTTGGACAGGTTGAAAGATAAAAAAATAATAATTCCCGTGCAGTCTCAATGGCGGGGTGCGGGCCGGGGAATAGGCCTCTTGGCCGGGGTGAATAGTGTTGGAACACGGCCCGCGGAAATAGTAGCGGCTGGAGGTACCGGGGGCGATGCCCGCCCCGGCCCGGCGGCCAAGTTAAAAAAATAAATAATCCCCGTTCAGTCTCAATGGCAGGGTGCGGGCCGGCCCAGCGGCGATTGCGGCGGGCAGCAGGCCTCTTGGACAGGTTGAGAGATAAAAAAATAATAATTCCCGTTCAGTCTCAATGGCAGGGTGCGGGCCGGCCCGGCGGCAATTGCGGCGGGCAGCAGGCCTCTTGGACAGGTTGAGAGATAAAAAAATAATAATTCCCATGCAGTCTCAATGGCGGGGTGCGGGCCGGGGAATAGGCCTCTTGGCCGGGGTGAATATGTTGGAACGCGGCGCGCGTAAATAGAAGCGGCTGGAGGTACCGGGGGCGAAGCCCGCCCCGGCCCGGAGGCCGAGTTAAAAAAAATAATAATCCCCTTTCAGTCTCAATGGCGGGGTGCGGGCCGGCCCGGCGGCGAGTGCGGCAGGCAGCAGGCCTCTTGGACAGGTTGAGAGATAAAAAAATAATAATTCCCGTGCAGTCTCAATGGCGGGGTGCGGGCCGGGGAATAGGCCTCTTGGCCGGGGTGAATATGTTGGAACGCGGCGCGCGTAAATAGAAGCGGCTGGAGGTACCGGGGGCGAAGCCCGCCCCGGCCCGGAGGCCGGGTTAAAAAAAATAATAATCCCCGTTCAGTCTCAATGGCGGGGTGCGGGCCGGCCCGGCGGCGAGTGCGGCGGGCAGCAGGCCTCTTGGACAGGTTGAGAGATAAAAAAATAATAATTCCCATGCAGTCTCAATGGCGGGGTGCGGGCCGGGGAATAGGCCTCTTGGCCGGGGTGAATAGTGTTGGAACACGGCCCGCGGAAATAGTAGCGGCTGGAGGTACCGGGGGCGATGCCCGCCCCGGCCCGGCGGCCAAGTTAAAAAAATAAATAATCCCGTTCAGTCTCAATGGCAGGGTGCGGGCCGGCCCGGCGGCGATTGCGGCGGGCAGCAGGCCTCTTGGACAGGTTGAGAGATAAAAAAATAATAATTCCCATGCAGTCTCAATGGCGGGGTGCGGGCCGGGGAATAGGCCTCTTGGCCGGGGTGAATATGTTGGAACGCGGCGCGCGTAAATAGAAGCGGCTGGAGGTACCGGGGGCGAAGCCCGCCCCGGCCCGGAGGCCGAGTTAAAAAAAATAATAATCCCCGTTCAGTCTCAATGGCGGGGTGCGGGCCGGCCCGGCGGCGAGTGCGGCGGGCAGCAGGCCTCTTGGACAGGTTGAGAGATAAAAAAATAATAATTCCCGTGCAGTCTCAATGGCGGGGTGCGGGCCGGGGAATACGCCTCTTGGCCGGGGTGAATAGTGTTGGAACACGGCCCGCGGAAATAGTAGCGGCTGGAGGTACCGGGGGCGATGCCCGCCCCGGCCCGGCGGCCAAGTTAAAAAAATAAATAATCCCGTTCAGTCTCAATGGCAGGGTGCGGGCCGGCCCGGCGGCGATTGCGGCGGGCAGCAGGCCTCTTGGACAGGTTGAGAGATAAAAAAATAATAATTCCCATGCAGTCTCAATGGCGGGGTGCGGGCCGGGGAATAGGCCTCTTGGCCGGGGTGAATAGTGTTGGAACACGGCCCGCGGAAATAGTAACGGCTGGAGGTACCGGGGGCGATGCCCGCCCCGGGCGGCGGCCAAGTTAAAAAAATAAATAATCCCCGTTCAGTCTCAAAGGCAGGGTGCGGGCCGGCCCGGCGGCGATTGCGGCGGGCAGCAGGCCTCTTGGACAGGTTGAGAGATATAAAAATAATAATTCCCGTGCAGTCTCAACGGCGGGGTGCGGGCCGGCCCGGCGGACGAGTGTGGCCGGGGAATAGGCCTCTTGGCCGGGGTGAATATGTTGGAACGCGGCGCGCGTAAATAGAAGCGGCTGGAGGTACCGGGGGCGAAGCCCGCCCCGGCCCGGAGGCCGAGTTAAAAAAAATAATAATCCCCGTTCAGTCTCAATGGCGGGGTGCGGGCCGGCCCGGCAGCGAGTGCGGCGGGCAGCAGGCCTCTTGGACAGGTTGAGAGATAAAAAAATAATAATTCCCGTGCAGTCTCAATGGCGGGGTGCGGGCCGGGGAATAGGCCTCTTGGCCGGGGTGAATAGTGTTGGAACACGGCCCGCGGAAATAGTAGCGGCTGGAGGTACCGGGGGCGATGCCCGCCCCGGCCCGGCGGCCAAGTTAAAAAAATAAATAATCCCCGTTCAGTCTCAATGGCAGGGTGCGGGCCGGCCCGGCGGCAATTGCGGCGGGCAGCAGGCCTCTTGGACAGGTTGAGAGATAAAAAAATAATAATTCCCATGCAGTCTCAATGGCGGGGTGCGGGCCGGGGAATAGGCCTCTTGGCCGGGGTGAATATGTTGGAACGTGGCGCGCGTAAATAGAAGCGGCTGGAGGTACCGGGGGCGAAGCCCGCCCCGGCCCGGAGGCCGAGTTAAAAAAAATAATAATCCCCGTTCAGTCTCAATGGCGGGGTGCGGGCCGGCCCGGCGGCAATTGCGGTGGGCAGCAGGCCTCTTGGACAGGTTGAGAGATAAAAAAATAATAATTCCCATGCAGTCTCAATGGCGGGGTGCGGGCCGGGGAATAGGCCTCTTGGCCGGGGTGAATATGTTGGAACGCGGCGCGCGTAAATAGAAGCGGCTGGAGGTACCGGGGGCGAAGCCCGCCCCGGCCCGGAGGCCGAGTTAAAAAAAATAATAATCCCCGTTCAGTCTCAATGGCGGGGTGCGGGCCGGCCCGGCGGCGAGTGCGGCGGGCAGCAGGCCTCTTGGACAGGTTGAGAGATAAAAAAATAATAATTCCCGTGCAGTCTCAATGGCGGGGTGCGGGCCGGGGAATAGGCCTCTTGGCCGGGGTGAATAGTGTTGGAACACGGCCCGCGGAAATAGTAGCGGCTGGAGGTACCGGGGGCGATGCCCGCCCCGGCCCGGCGGCCAAGTTAAAAAAATAAATAATCCCCGTTCAGTCTCAATGGCAGGGTGCGGGCCGGCCCGGCGGCGATTGCGGCGTGCAGCAGGCCTCTTGGACAGGTTGAGAGATAAAAAAATAATAATTCCCGTTCAGTCTCAATGGCAGGGTGCGGGCCGGCCCGGCGGCAATTGCGGCGGGCAGCAGGCCTCTTGGACAGGTTGAGAGATAAAAAAATAATAATTCCCATGCAGTCTCAATGGCGGGGTGCGGGCCGGGGAATAGGCCTCTTGGCCGGGGTGAATATGTTGGAACGCGGCGCGCGTAAATAGAAGCGGCTGGAGGTACCGGGGGCGAAGCCCGCCCCGGCCCGGAGGCCGAGTTAAAAAAAATAATAATCCCCGTTCAGTCTCAATGGCGGGGTGCGGGCCGGCCCGGCGGCGAGTGCGGCGGGCAGCAGGCCTCTTGGACAGGTTGAGAGATAAAAAAATAATAATTCCCGTGCAGTCTCAATGGCGGGGTGCGGGCCGGGGAATAGGCCTCTTGGCCGGGGTGAATATGTTGGAACGCGGCGCGCGTAAATAGAAGCGGCTGGAGGTACCGGGGGCGAAGCCCGCCCCGGCCCGGAGGCCGAGTTAAAAAAAATAATAATCCCCGTTCAGTCTCAATGGCGGGGTGCGGGCCGGCCCGGCGGCGAGTGCGGCGGGCAGCAGGCCTCTTGGACAGGTTGAGAGATAAAAAAATAATAATTCCCGTGCAGTCTCAATGGCGGGGTGCGGGCCGGGGAATAGGCCTCTTGGCCGGGGTGAATAGTGTTGGAACACGGCCCGCGGAAATAGTAGCGGCTGGAGGTACCGGGGGCGATGCCCGCCCCGGCCCGGCGGCCAAGTTAAAAAAATAAATAATCCCCGTTCAGTCTCAATGGCAGGGTGCGGGCCGGCCCGGCGGCGATTGCGGCGGGCAGCAGGCCTCTTGGACAGGTTGAGAGATAAAAAAATAATAATTCCCGTTCAGTCTCAATGGCAGGGTGCGGGCCGGCCCGGCGGCAATTGCGGCGGGCAGCAGGCCTCTTGGACAGGTTGAGAGATAAAAAAATAATAATTCCCATGCAGTCTCAATGGCGGGGTGCGGGCCGGGGAATAGGCCTCTTGGCCGGGGTGAATATGTTGGAACGCGGCGCGCGTAAATAGAAGCGGCTGGAGGTACCGGGGGCGAAGCCCGCCCCGGCCCGGAGGCCGAGTTAAAAAAAATAATCCCCGTTCAGTCTCAATGGCGGGGTGCGGGCCGGCCCGGCAGCGAGTGCGGCGGGCAGCAGGCCTCTTGGACAGGTTGAGAGATAAAAAAATAATAATTCCCGTGCAGTCTCAATGGCGGGGTGCGGGCCGGGGAATAGGCCTCTTGGCCGGGGTGAATAGTGTTGGAACACGGCCCGCGGAAATAGTAGCGGCTGGAGGTACCGGGGGCGATGCCCGCCCCGGCACGGCGGCCAAGTTAAAAAAATAAATAATCCCCGTTCAGTCTCAATGGCAGGGTGCGGGCCGGCCCGGCGGCGATTGCGGCGGGCAGCAGGCCTCTTGGACAGGTTGAGAGATAAAAAAATAATAATTCCCATGCAGTCTCAATGGCGGGGTGCGGGCCGGGGAATAGGCCTCTTGGCCGGGGTGAATATGTTGGAACGCGGCGCGCGTAAATAGAAGCGGCTGGAGGTACCGGGGGCGAAGCCCGCCCCGGCCCGGAGGCCGAGTTAAAAAAAATAATAATCCCCGTTCAGTCTCAATGGCGGGGTGCGGGCCGGCCCGGCGGCGAGTGCGGCGGGCAGCAGGCCTCTTGGACAGGTTGAGAGATAAAAAAATAATAATTCCCGTGCAGTCTCAATGGCGGGGTGCGGGCCGGGGAATAGGCCTCTTGGCCGGGGTGAATATGTTGGAACGCGGCGCGCGTAAATAGAAGCGGCTGGAGGTACCGGGGGCGAAGCCCGCCCCGGCCCGGAGGCCGAGTTAAAAAAAATAATAATCCCCGTTCAGTCTCAATGGCGGGGTGCGGGCCGGCCCGGCGGCGAGTGCGGCGGGCAGCAGGCCTCTTGGACAGGTTGAGAGATAAAAAAATAATAATTCCCATGCAGTCTCAATGGCGGGGTGCGGGCCGGGGAATAGGCCTCTTGGCCGGGGTGAATATGTTGGAACGCGGCGCGCGTAAATAGAAGCGGCTGGAGGTACCGGGGGCGAAGCCCGCCCCGGCCCGGAGGCCGAGTTAAAAAAAATAATCCCCGTTCAGTCTCAATGGCGGGGTGCGGGCCGGCCCGGCAGCGAGTGCGGCGGGCAGCAGGCCTCTTGGACAGGTTGAGAGATAAAAAAATAATAATTCCCGTGCAGTCTCAATGGCGGGGTGCGGGCCGGGGAATAGGCCTCTTGGCCGGGGTGAATAGTGTTGGAACATGGCCCGCGGAAATAGTAGCGGCTGGAGGTACCGGGGGCGATGCCCGCCCCGGCACGGCGGCCAAGTTAAAAAAATAAATAATCCCCGTTCAGTCTCAATGGCAGGGTGCGGGCCGGCCCGGCGGCGATTGCGGCGGGCAGCAGGCCTCTTGGACAGGTTGAGAGATAAAAAAATAATAATTCCCATGCAGTCTCAATGGCGGGGTGCGGGCCGGGGAATAGGCCTCTTGGCCGGGGTGAATATGTTGGAACGCGGCGCGCGTAAATAGAAGCGGCTGGAGGTACCGGGGGCGAAGCCCGCCCCGGCCCGGAGGCCGAGTTAAAAAAAATAATAATCCCCGTTCAGTCTCAATGGCGGGGTGCGGGCCGGCCCGGCGGCGAGTGCGGCAGGCAGCAGGCCTCTTGGACAGGTTGAGAGATAAAAAAATAATAATTCCCGTGCAGTCTCAATGGCGGGGTGCGTGCCGGGGAATAGGCCTCTTGGCCGGGGTGAATATGTTGGAACGCGGCGCGCGTAAATAGAAGCGGCTGGAGGTACCGGGGGCGAAGCCCGCCCCGGCCCGGAGGCCGAGTTAAAAAAAATAATAATCCCCGTTCAGTCTCAATGGCGGGGTGCGGGCCGGCCCGGCGGCGAGTGCGGCGGGCAGCAGGCCTCTTGGACAGGTTGAGAGATAAAAAAATAATAATTCCCGTGCAGTCTCAATGGCGGGGTGCGGGCCGGGGAATAGGCCTCTTGGCCGGGGTGAATAGTGTTGGAACACGGCCCGCGGAAATAGTAGCGGCTGGAGGTACCGGGGGCGATGCCCGCCCCGGCCCGGCGGCCAAGTTAAAAAAATAAATAATCCCGTTCAGTCTCAATGGCAGGGTGCGGGCCGGCCCGGCGGCGATTGCGGCGGGCAGCAGGCCTCTTGGACAGGTTGAGAGATAAAAAATAATAATTCCCATGCAGTCTCAATGGCGGGGTGCGGGCCGGGGAATAGGCCTCTTGGCCGGGGTGAATATGTTGGAACGCGGCGCGCGTAAATAGAAGCGGCTGGAGGTACCGGGGGCGAAGCCCGCCCCGGCCCGGAGGCCGAGTTAAAAAAAATAATAATCCCCGTTCAGTCTCAATGGCGGGGTGCGGGCCGGCCCGGCGGCGAGTGCGGCGGGCAGCAGGCCTCTTGGACAGGTTGAGAGATAAAAAAATAATAATTCCCGTGCAGTCTCAATGGCGGGGTGCGGGCCGGGGAATAGGCCTCTTGGCCGGGGTGAATAGTGTTGGAACACGGCCCGCGGAAATAGTAGCGGCTGGAGGTACCGGGGGCGATGCCCGCCCCGGCCCGGCGGCCAAGTTAAAAAAATAAATAATCCCCGTTCAGTCTCAATGGCAGGGTGCGGGCCGGCCCGGCGGCGATTGCGGCGGGCAGCAGGCCTCTTGGACAGGTTGAGAGATAAAAAAATAATAATTCCCGTTCAGTCTCAATGGCAGGGTGCGGGCCGGCCCGGCGGCAATTGCGGCGGGCAGCAGGCCTCTTGGACAGGTTGAGAGATAAAAAAATAATAATTCCCATGCAGTCTCAATGGCGGGGTGCGGGCCGGGGAATAGGCCTCTTGGCCGGGGTGAATATGTTGGAACGCGGCGCGCGTAAATAGAAGCGGCTGGAGGTACCGGGGGCGAAGCCCGCCCCGGCCCGGAGGCCGAGTTAAAAAAAATAATAATCCCCGTTCAGTCTCAATGGCGGGGTGCGGGCCGGCCCGGCGGCGAGTGCGGCGGGCAGCAGGCCTCTTGGACAGGTTGAGAGATAAAAAAATAATAATTCCCGTGCAGTCTCAATAGCGGGGTGCGGGCCGGGGAATAGGCCTCTTGGCCGGGGTGAATATGTTGGAACGCGGCGCGCGTAAATAGAAGCGGCTGGAGGTACCGGGGGCGAAGCCCGCCCCGGCCCGGAGGCCGAGTTAAAAAAAATAATAATCCCCGTTCAGTCTCAATGGCGGGGTGCGGGCCGGCCCGGCGGCGATTGCGGCGGGCAGCAGGCCTCTTGGACAGGTTGAGAGATAAAAAAATAATAATTCCCGTGCAGTCTCAATGGCGGGGTGCGGGCCGGGGAATAGGCCTCTTGGCCGGGGTGAATAGTGTTGGAACACGGCCCGCGGAAATAGTAGCGGCTGGAGGTACCGGGGGCGATGCCCGCCCCGGCCCGGCGGCCAAGTTAAAAAAATAAATAATCCCGTTCAGTCTCAATGGCAGGGTGCGGGCCGGCCCGGCGGCGATTGCGGCGGGCAGCAGGCCTCTTGGACAGGTTGAGAGATAAAAAAATAATAATTCCCATGCAGTCTCAATGGCGGGGTGCGGGCCGGGGAATAGGCCTCTTGGCCGGGGTGAATATGTTGGAACGCGGCGCGCGTAAATAGAAGCGGCTGGAGGTACCGGGGGCGAAGCCCGCCCCGGCCCGGAGGCCGAGTTAAAAAAAATAATAATCCCCGTTCAGTCTCAATGGCGGGGTGCGGGCCGGCCCGGCGGCGAGTGCGCCGGGCAGCAGGCCTCTTGGACAGGTTGAGAGATAAAAAAATAATAATTCCCGTGCAGTCTCAATGGCGGGGTGCGGGCCGGGGAATAGGCCTCTTGGCCGGGGTGAATATGTTGGAACGTGGCGCGCGTAAATAGAAGCGGCTGGAGGTACCGGGGGCGAAGCCCGCCCCGGCCCGGAGGCCGAGTTAAAAAAAATAATAATCCCCGTTCAGTCTCAATGGCGGGGTGCGGGCCGGCCCGGCGGCGAGTGCGGCGGGCAGCAGGCCTCTTGGACAGGTTGAGAGATAAAAAAATAATAATTCCCGTGCAGTCTCAATGGCGGGGTGCGGGCCGGGGAATAGGCCTCTTGGCCGGGGTGAATAGTGTTGGAACACGGCCCGCGGAAATAGTAGCGGCTGGAGGTACCGGGGGCGATGCCCGCCCCGGCCCGGCGGCCAAGTTAAAAAAATAAATAATCCCCGTTCAGTCTCAATGGCAGGGTGCGGGCCGGCCCAGCGGCGATTGCGGCGGGCAGCAGGCCTCTTGGACAGGTTGAGAGATAAAAAAATAATAATTCCCGTTCAGTCTCAATGGCAGGGTGCGGGCCGGCCCGGCGGCAATTGCGGCGGGCAGCAGGCCTCTTGGACAGGTTGAGAGATAAAAAAATAATAATTCCCATGCAGTCTCAATGGCGGGGTGCGGGCCGGGGAATAGGCCTCTTGGCCGGGGTGAATATGTTGGAACGCGGCGCGCGTAAATAGAAGCGGCTGGAGGTACCGGGGGCGAAGCCCGCCCCGGCCCGGAGGCCGAGTTAAAAAAAATAATAATCCCCTTTCAGTCTCAATGGCGGGGTGCGGGCCGGCCCGGCGGCGAGTGCGGTAGGCAGCAGGCCTCTTGGACAGGTTGAGAGATAAAAAAATAATAATTCCCGTGCAGTCTCAATGGCGGGGTGCGGGCCGGGGAATAGGCCTCTTGGCCGGGGTGAATATGTTGGAACGCGGCGCGCGTAAATAGAAGCGGCTGGAGGTACCGGGGGCGAAGCCCGCCCCGGCCCGGAGGCCGGGTTAAAAAAAATAATAATCCCCGTTCAGTCTCAATGGCGGGGTGCGGGCCGGCCCGGCGGCGAGTGCGGCGGGCAGCAGGCCTCTTGGACAGGTTGAGAGATAAAAAAATAATAATTCCCATGCAGTCTCAATGGCGGGGTGCGGGCCGGGGAATAGGCCTCTTGGCCGGGGTGAATAGTGTTGGAACACGGCCCGCGGAAATAGTAGCGGCTGGAGGTACCGGGGGCGATGCCCGCCCCGGCCCGGCGGCCAAGTTAAAAAAATAAATAATCCCGTTCAGTCTCAATGGCAGGGTGCGGGCCGGCCCGGCGGCGATTGCGGCGGGCAGCAGGCCTCTTGGACAGGTTGAGAGATAAAAAAATAATAATTCCCATGCAGTCTCAATGGCGGGGTGCGGGCCGGGGAATAGGCCTCTTGGCCGGGGTGAATATGTTGGAACGCGGCGCGCGTAAATAGAAGCGGCTGGAGGTACCGGGGGCGAAGCCCGCCCCGGCCCGGAGGCCGAGTTAAAAAAAATAATAATCCCCGTTCAGTCTCAATGGCGGGGTGCGGGCCGGCCCGGCGGCGAGTGCGGCGGGCAGCAGGCCTCTTGGACAGGTTGAGAGATAAAAAAATAATAATTCCCGTGCAGTCTCAATGGCGGGGTGCGGGCCGGGGAATAGGCCTCTTGGCCGGGGTGAATATGTTGGAACGCGGCGCGCGTAAATAGAAGCGGCTGGAGGTACCGGGGGCGAAGCCCGCCCCGGCCCGGAGGCCGAGTTAAAAAAAATAATAATCCCCGTTCAGTCTCAATGGCGGGGTGCGGGCCGGCCCGGCGGCGAGTGCGGCGGGCAGCAGGCCTCTTGGACAGGTTGAGAGATAAAAAAATAATAATTCCCGTGCAGTCTCAATGGCGGGGTGCGGGCCGGGGAATACGCCTCTTGGCCGGGGTGAATAGTGTTGGAACACGGCCCGCGGAAATAGTAGCGGCTGGAGGTACCGGGGGCGATGCCCGCCCCGGCCCGGCGGCCAAGTTAAAAAAATAAATAATCCCGTTCAGTCTCAATGGCAGGGTGCGGGCCGGCCCGGCGGCGATTGCGGCGAGCAGCAGGCCTCTTGGACAGGTTGAGAGATAAAAAAATAATAATTCCCATGCAGTCTCAATGGCGGGGTGCGGGCCGGGGAATAGGCCTCTTGGCCGGGGTGAATAGTGTTGGAACACGGCCCGCGGAAATAGTAACGGCTGGAGGTACCGGGGGCGATGCCCGCCCCGGGCGGCGGCCAAGTTAAAAAAATAAATAATCCCCGTTCAGTCTCAAAGGCAGGGTGCGGGCCGGCCCGGCGGCGATTGCGGCGGGCAGCAGGCCTCTTGGACAGGTTGAGAGATATAAAAATAATAATTCCCGTGCAGTCTCAACGGCGGGGTGCGGGCCGGCCCGGCGGACGAGTGTGGCCGGGGAATAGGCCTCTTGGCCGGGGTGAATATGTTGGAACGCGGCGCGCGTAAATAGAAGCGGCTGGAGGTACCGGGGGCGAAGCCCACCCCGGCCCGGAGGCCGAGTTAAAAAAAATAATAATCCCCGTTCAGTCTCAATGGCGGGGTGCGGGCCGGCCCGGCAGCGAGTGCGGCGGGCAGCAGGCCTCTTGGACAGGTTGAGAGATAAAAAAATAATAATTCCCGTGCAGTCTCAATGGCGGGGTGCGGGCCGGGGAATAGGCCTCTTGGCCGGGGTGAATAGTGTTGGAACACGGCCCGCGGAAATAGTAGCGGCTGGAGGTACCGGGGGCGATGCCCGCCCCGGCCCGGCGGCCAAGTTAAAAAAATAAATAATCCCCGTTCAGTCTCAATGGCAGGGTGCGGGCCGGCCCGGCGGCAATTGCGGCGGGCAGCAGGCCTCTTGGACAGGTTGAGAGATAAAAAAATAATAATTCCCATGCAGTCTCAATGGCGGGGTGCGGGCCGGGGAATAGGCCTCTTGGCCGGGGTGAATATGTTGGAACGCGGCGCGCGTAAATAGAAGCGGCTGGAGGTACCGGGGGCGAAGCCCGCCCCGGCCCGGAGGCCGAGTTAAAAAAAATAATAATCCCCGTTCAGTCTCAATGGCGGGGAGCGGGCCGGCCCGGCGGCGAGTGCGGCAGGCAGCAGGCCTCTTGGACAGGTTGAGAGATAAAAAAATAATAATTCCCGTGCAGTCTCAATGGCGGGGTGCGGGCCGGGGAATAGGCCTCTTGGCCGGGGTGAATATGTTGGAACGCGGCGCGCGTAAATAGAAGCGGGTGGAGGTACCGGGGGCGAAGCCCGCCCCGGCCCGGAGGCCGAGTTAAAAAAAATAATAATCCCCGTTCAGTCTCAATGGCGGGGTGCGGGCCGGCCCGGCGGCGAGTGCGGCGGGCAGCAGGCCTCTTGGACAGGTTGAGAGATAAAAAAAATAATAATTCCCGTGCAGTCTCAATGGCGGGGTGCGGGCCGGGGAATAGGCCTCTTGGCCGGGGTGAATAGTGTTGGAACACGGCCCGCGGAAATAGTAGCGGCTGGAGGTACCGGGGGCGATGCCCGCCCCGGCCCGGCGGCCAAGTTAAAAAAATAAATAATCCCGTTCAGTCTCAATGGCAGGGTGCGGGCCGGCCCGGCGGCGATTGCGGCGGGCAGCAGGCCTCTTGGACAGGTTGAGAGATAAAAAATAATAATTCCCATGCAGTCTCAATGGCGGGGTGCGGGCCGGGGAATAGGCCTCTTGGCCGGGGTGAATATGTTGGAACGCGGCGCGCGTAAATAGAAGCGGCTGGAGGTACCGGGGGCGAAGCCCGCCCTGGCCCGGAGGCCGAGTTAAAAAAAATAATAATCCCCGTTCAGTCTCAATGGCGGGGTGCGGGCCGGCCCGGCGGCGAGTGCGGCGGGCAGCAGGCCTCTTGGACAGGTTGAGAGATAAAAAAATAATAATTCCCGTGCAGTCTCAATGGCGGGGTGCGGGCCGGGGAATAGGCCTCTTGGCCGGGGTGAATATGTTGGAACGCGGCGCGCGTAAATAGAAGCGGCTGGAGGTACCGGGGGCGAAGCCCGCCCCGGCCCGGAGGCCGAGTTAAAAAAAATAATAATCCCCGTTCAGTCTCAATGGCGGGGTGCGGGCCGGCCCGGCGGCGAGTGCGGCGGGCAGCAGGCCTCTTGGACAGGTTGAGAGATAAAAAAATAATAATTCCCGTGCAGTCTCAATGGCGGGGTGCGGGCCGGGGAATACGCCTCTTGGCCGGGGTGAATAGTGTTGGAACACGGCCCGCGGAAATAGTAGCGGCTGGAGGTACCGGGGGCGATGCCCGCCCCGGCCCGGCGGCCAAGTTAAAAAAATAAATAATCCCGTTCAGTCTCAATGGCAGGGTGCGGGGCGGCCCGGCGGCGATTGCGGCGGGCAGCAGGCCTCTTGGACAGGTTGAGAGATAAAAAAATAATAATTCCCATGCAGTCTCAATGGCGGGGTGCGGGCCGGGGAATAGGCCTCTTGGCCGGGGTGAATAGTGTTGGAACACGGCCCGCGGAAATAGTAACGGCTGGAGGTACCGGGGGCGATGCCCGCCCCGGGCGGCGGCCAAGTTAAAAAAATAAATAATCCCCGTTCAGTCTCAAAGGCAGGGTGCGGGCCGGCCCGGCGGCGATTGCGGCGGGCAGCAGGCCTCTTGGACAGGTTGAGAGATATAAAAATAATAATTCCCGTGCAGTCTCAACGGCGGGGTGCGGGCCGGCCCGGCGGACGAGTGTGGCCGGGGAATAGGCCTCTTGGCCGGGGTGAATATGTTGGAACGCGGCGCGCGTAAATAGAAGCGGCTGGAGGTACCGGGGGCGAAGCCCGCCCCGGCCCGGAGGCCGAGTTAAAAAAAATAATAATCCCCGTTCAGTCTCAATGGCGGGGTGCGGGCCGGCCCGGCAGCGAGTGCGGCGGGCAGCAGGCCTCTTGGACAGGTTGAGAGATAAAAAAATAATAATTCCCGTGCAGTCTCAATGGCGGGGTGCGGGCCGGGGAATAGGCCTCTTGGCCGGGGTGAATAGTGTTGGAACACGGCCCGCGGAAATAGTAGCGGCTGGAGGTACCGGGGGCGATGCCCGCCCCGGCCCGGCGGCCAAGTTAAAAAAATAAATAATCCCCGTTCAGTCTCAATGGCAGGGTGCGGGCCGGCCCGGCGGCAATTGCGGCGGGCAGCAGGCCTCTTGGACAGGTTGAGAGATAAAAAAATAATAATTCCCATGCAGTCTCAATGGCGGGGTGCGGGCCGGGGAATAGGCCTCTTGGCCGGGGTGAATATGTTGGAACGCGGCGCGCGTAAATAGAAGCGGCTGGAGGTACCGGGGGCGAAGCCCGCCCCGGCCCGGAGGCCGAGTTAAAAAAAATAATAATCCCCGTTCAGTCTCAATGGCGGGGAGCGGGCCGGCCCGGCGGCGAGTGCGGCAGGCAGCAGGCCTCTTGGACAGGTTGAGAGATAAAAAAATAATAATTCCCGTGCAGTCTCAATGGCGGGGTGCGGGCCGGGGAATAGGCCTCTTGGCCGGGGTGAATATGTTGGAACGCGGCGCGCGTAAATAGAAGCGGGTGGAGGTACCGGGGGCGAAGCCCGCCCCGGCCCGGAGGCCGAGTTAAAAAAAATAATAATCCCCGGTCAGTCTCAATGGCGGGGTGCGGGCCGGCCCGGCGGCGAGTGCGGCGGGCAGCAGGCCTCTTGGACAGGTTGAGAGATAAAAAAAATAATAATTCCCGTGCAGTCTCAATGGCGGGGTGCGGGCCGGGGAATAGGCCTCTTGGCCGGGGTGAATAGTGTTGGAACACGGCCCGCGGAAATAGTAGCGGCTGGAGGTACCGGGGGCGATGCCCGCCCCGGCCCGGCGGCCAAGTTAAAAAAATAAATAATCCCGTTCAGTCTCAATGGCAGGGTGCGGGCCGGCCCGGCGGCGATTGCGGCGGGCAGCAGGCCTCTTGGACAGGTTGAGAGATAAAAAATAATAATTCCCATGCAGTCTCAATGGCGGGGTGCGGGCCGGGGAATAGGCCTCTTGGCCGGGGTGAATATGTTGGAACGCGGCGCGCGTAAATAGAAGCGGCTGGAGGTACCGGGGGCGAAGCCCGCCCCGGCCCGGAGGCCGAGTTAAAAAAAATAATAATCCCCGTTCAGTCTCAATGGCGGGGTGCGGGCCGGCCCGGCGGCGAGTGCGGCGGGCAGCAGGCCTCTTGGACAGGTTGAGAGATAAAAAAATAATAATTCCCGTGCAGTCTCAATGGCGGGGTGCGGGCCGGGGAATAGGCCTCTTGGCCGGGGTGAATAGTGTTGGAACACGGCCCGCGGAAATAGTAGCGGCTGGAGGTACCGGGGGCGATGCCCGCCCCGGCCCGGCGGCCAAGTTAAAAAAATAAATAATCCCCGTTCAGTCTCAATGGCAGGGTGCGGGCCGGCCCGGCGGCGATTGCGGCGGGCAGCAGGCCTCTTGGACAGGTTGAGAGATAAAAAAATAATAATTCCCGTTCAGTCTCAATGGCAGGGTGCGGGCCGGCCCGGCGGCAATTGCGGCGGGCAGCAGGCCTCTTGGACAGGTTGAGAGATAAAAAAATAATAATTCCCATGCAGTCTCAATGGCGGGGTGCGGGCCGGGGAATAGGCCTCTTGGCCGGGGTGAATATGTTGGAACGCGGCGCGCGTAAATAGAAGCGGCTGGAGGTACCGGGGGCGAAGCCCGCCCCGGCCCGGAGGCCGAGTTAAAAAAAATAATCCCCGTTCAGTCTCAATGGCGGGGTGCGGGCCGGCCCGGCAGCGAGTGCGGCGGGCAGCAGGCCTCTTGGACAGGTTGAGAGATAAAAAAATAATAATTCCCGTGCAGTCTCAATGGCGGGGTGCGGGCCGGGGAATAGGCCTCTTGGCCGGGGTGAATAGTGTTGGAACACGGCCCGCGGAAATAGTAGCGGCTGGAGGTACCGGGGGCGATGCCCGCCCCGGCCCGGCGGCCAAGTTAAAAAAATAAATAATCCCCGTTCAGTCTCAATGGCAGGGTGCGGGCCGGCCCGGCGGCGATTGCGGCGGGCAGCAGGCCTCTTGGACAGGTTGAGAGATAAAAAAATAATAATTCCCGTTCAGTCTCAATGGCAGGGTGCGGGCCGGCCGGCGGCAATTGCGGCGGGCAGCAGGCCTCTTGGACAGGTTGAGAGATAAAAAAATAATAATTCCCATGCAGTCTCAATGGCGGGGTGCGGGCCGGGGAATAGGCCTCTTGGCCGGGGTGAATATGTTGGAACGCGGCGCGCGTAAATAGAAGCGGCTGGAGGTACCGGGGGCGAAGCCCGCCCCGGCCCGGAGGCCGAGTTAAAAAAAATAATAATCCCCGTTCAGTCTCAATGGCGGGGTGCGGGCCGGCCCGGCGGCGAGTGCGGCAGGCAGCAGGCCTCTTGGACAGGTTGAGAGATAAAAAAATAATAATTCCCGTGCAGTCTCAATGGCGGGGTGCGGGCCGGGGAATAGGCCTCTTGGCCGGGGTGAATATGTTGGAACGCGGCGCGCGTAAATAGAAGCGGCTGGAGGTACCGGGGGCGAAGCCCACCCCGGCCCGGAGGCCGAGTTAAAAAAAATAATAATCCCCGTTCAGTCTCAATGGCGGGGTGCGGGCCGGCCCGGCGGCGATTGCGGCGGGCAGCAGGCCTCTTGGACAGGTTGAGAGATAAAAAAATAATAATTCCCGTGCAGTCTCAATGGCGGGGTGCTGGCCGGGGAATAGGCCTCTTGGCCGGGGTGAATAGTGTTGGAACACGGCCCGCGGAAATAGTAGCGGCTGGAGGTACCGGGGGCGATGCCCGCCCCGGCCCGGCGGCCAAGTTAAAAAAATAAATAATCCCGTTCAGTCTCAATGGCAGGGTGCGGGCCGGCCCGGCGGCGATTGCGGCGGGCAGCAGGCCTCTTGGACAGGTTGAGAGATAAAAAATAATAATTCCCATGCAGTCTCAATGGCGGGGTGCGGGCCGGGGAATAGGCCTCTTGGCCGGGGTGAATATGTTGGAACGCGGCGCGCGTAAATAGAAGCAGCTGGAGGTACCGGGGGCGAAGCCCGCCCCGGCCCGGAGGCCGAGTTAAAAAAAATAATAATCCCCGTTCAGTCTCAATGGCGGGGTGCGGGCCGGCCCGGCGGCGAGTGCGGCGGGCAGCAGGCCTCTTGGACAGGTTGAGAGATAAAAAAATAATAATTCCCGTGCAGTCTCAATGGCGGGGTGCGGGCCGGGGAATAGGCCTCTTGGCCGGGGTGAATAGTGTTGGAACACGGCCCGCGGAAATAGTAGCGGCTGGAGGTACCGGGGGCGATGCCCGCCCCGGCCCGGCGGCCAAGTTAAAAAAATAAATAATCCCCGTTCAGTCTCAATGGCAGGGTGCGGGCCGGCCCGGCGGCGATTGCGGCGGGCAGCAGGCCTCTTGGACAGGTTGAGAGATAAAAAAATAATAATTCCCGTTCAGTCTCAATGGCAGGGTGCGGGCCGGCCCGGCGGCAATTGCGGCGGGCAGCAGGCCTCTTGGACAGGTTGAGAGATAAAAAAATAATAATTCCCATGCAGTCTCAATGGCGGGGTGCGGGCCGGGGAATAGGCCTCTTGGCCGGGGTGAATATGTTGGAACGCGGCGCGCGTAAATAGAAGCGGCTGGAGGTACCGGGGGCGAAGCCCGCCCCGGCCCGGAGGCCGAGTTAAAAAAAATAATAATCCCCGTTCAGTCTCAATGGCGGGGTGCGGGCCGGCCCGGCGGCGAGTGCGGCAGGCAGCAGGCCTCTTGGACAGGTTGAGAGATAAAAAAATAATAATTCCCGTGCAGTCTCAATGGCGGGGTGCGGGCCGGGGAATAGGCCTCTTGGCCGGGGTGAATATGTTGGAACGCGGCGCGCGTAAATAGAAGCGGCTGGAGGTACCGGGGGCGAAGCCCACCCCGGCCCGGAGGCCGAGTTAAAAAAAATAATAATCCCCGTTCAGTCTCAATGGCGGGGTGCGGGCCGGCCCGGCGGCGATTGCGGCGGGCAGCAGGCCTCTTGGACAGGTTGAGAGATAAAAAAATAATAATTCCCGTGCAGTCTCAATGGCGGGGTGCTGGCCGGGGAATAGGCCTCTTGGCCGGGGTGAATAGTGTTGGAACACGGCCCGCGGAAATAGTAGCGGCTGGAGGTACCGGGGGCGATGCCCGCCCCGGCCCGGCGGCCAAGTTAAAAAAATAAATAATCCCGTTCAGTCTCAATGGCAGGGTGCGGGCCGGCCCGGCGGCGATTGCGGCGGGCAGCAGGCCTCTTGGACAGGTTGAGAGATAAAAAATAATAATTCCCATGCAGTCTCAATGGCGGGGTGCGGGCCGGGGAATAGGCCTCTTGGCCGGGGTGAATATGTTGGAACGCGGCGCGCGTAAATAGAAGCAGCTGGAGGTACCGGGGGCGAAGCCCGCCCCGGCCCGGAGGCCGAGTTAAAAAAAATAATAATCCCCGTTCAGTCTCAATGGCGGGGTGCGGGCCGGCCCGGCGGCGAGTGCGGCGGGCAGCAGGCCTCTTGGACAGGTTGAGAGATAAAAAAATAATAATTCCCGTGCAGTCTCAATGGCGGGGTGCGGGCCGGGGAATAGGCCTCTTGGCCGGGGTGAATAGTGTTGGAACACGGCCCGCGGAAATAGTAGCGGCTGGAGGTACCGGGGGCGATGCCCGCCCCGGCCCGGCGGCCAAGTTAAAAAAATAAATAATCCCCGTTCAGTCTCAATGGCAGGGTGCGGGCCGGCCCGGCGGCGATTGCGGCGGGCAGCAGGCCTCTTGGACAGGTTGAGAGATAAAAAAATAATAATTCCCGTTCAGTCTCAATGGCAGGGTGCGGGCCGGCCCGGCGGCAATTGCGGCGGGCAGCAGGCCTCTTGGACAGGTTGAGAGATAAAAAAATAATAATTCCCATGCAGTCTCAATGGCGGGGTGCGGGCCGGGGAATAGGCCTCTTGGCCGGGGTGAATATGTTGGAACGCGGCGCGCGTAAATAGAAGCGGCTGGAGGTACCGGGGGCGAAGCCCGCCCCGGCCCGGAGGCCGAGTTAAAAAAAATAATAATCCCCGTTCAGTCTCAATGGCGGGGTGCGGGCCGGCCCGGCGGCGAGTGCGGCGGGCAGCAGGCCTCTTGGACAGGTTGAGAGATAAAAAAATAATAATTCCCGTGCAGTCTCAATGGCGGGGTGCGGGCCGGGGAATAGGCCTCTTGGCCGGGGTGAATAGTGTTGGAACACGGCCCGCGGAAATAGTAGCGGCTGGAGGTACCGGGGGCGATGCCCGCCCCGGCCCGGCGGCCAAGTTAAAAAAATAAATAATCCCCGTTCAGTCTCAATGGCAGGGTGCGGGCCGGCCCGGCGGCGATTGCGGCGGGCAGCAGGCCTCTTGGACAGGTTGAGAGATAAAAAAATAATAATTCCCGTTCAGTCTCAATGGCAGGGTGCGGGCCGGCCCGGCGGCAATTGCGGCGGGCAGCAGGCCTCTTGGACAGGTTGAGAGATAAAAAAATAATAATTCCCATGCAGTCTCAATGGCGGGGTGCGGGCCGGGGAATAGGCCTCTTGGCCGGGGTGAATATGTTGGAACGCGGCGCGCGTAAATAGAAGCGGCTGGAGGTACCGGGGGCGAAGCCCGCCCCGGCCCGGAGGCCGAGTTAAAAAAAATAATAATCCCCGTTCAGTCTCAATGGCGGGGTGCGGGCCGGCCCGGCGGCGAGTGCGGCGGGCAGCAGGCCTCTTGGACAGGTTGAGAGATAAAAAAATAATAATTCCCGTGCAGTCTCAATGGCGGGGTGCGGGCCGGGGAATAGGCCTCTTGGCCGGGGTGAATATGTTGGAACGCGGCGCGCGTAAATAGAAGCGGCTGGAGGTACCGGGGGCGAAGCCCGCCCCGGCCCGGAGGCCGAGTTAAAAAAAATAATAATCCCCGTTCAGTCTCAATGGCGGGGTGCGGGCCGGGGAATAGGCCTCTTGGCCGGGGTGAATAGTGTTGGAACACGGCCCGCGGAAATAGTAGCGGCTGGAGGTACCGGGGGCGATGCCCGCCCCGGCCCGGCGGCCAAGTTAAAAAAATAAATAATCCCGTTCAGTCTCAATGGCAGGGTGCGGGCCGGCCCGGCGGCGATTGCGGCGGGCAGCAGGCCTCTTGGACAGGTTGAGAGATAAAAAAATAATAATTCCCATGCAGTCTCAATGGCGGGGTGCGGGCCGGGGAATAGGCCTCTTGGCCGGGGTGAATATGTTGGAACGCGGCGCGCGTAAATAGAAGCGGCTGGAGGTACCGGGGGCGAAGCCCGCCCCGGCCCGGAGGCCGAGTTAAAAAAAATAATAATCCCCGTTCAGTCTCAATGGCGGGGTGCGGGCCGGCCCGGCGGCGAGTGCGGCGGGCAGCAGGCCTCTTGGACAGGTTGAGAGATAAAAAAATAATAATTCCCGTGCAGTCTCAATGGCGGGGTGCGGGCCGGGGAATAGGCCTCTTGGCCGGGGTGAATATGTTGGAACGCGGCGCGCGTAAATAGAAGCGGCTGGAGGTACCGGGGGCGAAGCCCGCCCCGGCCCGGAGGCCGAGTTTAAAAAAATAATAATCCCCGTTCAGTCTCAATGGCGGGGTGCGGGCCGGCCCGGCGGCGAGTGCGGCGGGCAGCAGGCCTCTTGGACAGGTTGAGAGATAAAAAAATAATAATTCCCGTGCAGTCTCAATGGCGGGGTGCGGGCCGGGGAATAGGCCTCTTGGCCGGGGTGAATAGTGTTGGAACACGGCCCGCGGAAATAGTAGCGGCTGGAGGTACCGGGGGCGATGCCCGCCCCGGCCCGGCGGCCAAGTTAAAAAAATAAATAATCCCCGTTCAGTCTCAATGGCAGGGTGCGGGCCGGCCCAGCGGCGATTGCGGCGGGCAGCAGGCCTCTTGGACAGGTTGAGAGATAAAAAAATAATAATTCCCGTTCAGTCTCAATGGCAGGGTGCGGGCCGGCCCGGCGGCAATTGCGGCGGGCAGCAGGCCTCTTGGACAGGTTGAGAGATAAAAAAATAATAATTCCCATGCAGTCTCAATGGCGGGGTGCGGGCCGGGGAATAGGCCTCTTGGCCGGGGTGAATATGTTGGAACGCGGCGCGCGTAAATAGAAGCGGCTGGAGGTACCGGGGGCGAAGCCCGCCCCGGCCCGGAGGCCGAGTTAAAAAAAATAATAATCCCCGTTCAGTCTCAATGGCGGGGTGCGGGCCGGCCCGGCGGCGAGTGCGGCGGGCAGCAGGCCTCTTGGACAGGTTGAGAGATAAAAAAATAATAATTCCCGTGCAGTCTCAATGGCGGGGTGCGGGCCGGGGAATAGGCCTCTTGGCCGGGGTGAATATGTTGGAACGCGGCGCGCGTAAATAGAAGCGGCTGGAGGTACCGGGGGCGAAGCCCGCCCCGGCCCGGAGGCCGAGTTAAAAAAAATAATAATCCCCGTTCAGTCTCAATGGCGGGGTGCGGGCCGGCCCGGCGGCGATTGCGGCGGGCAGCAGGCCTCTTGGACAGGTTGAGAGATAAAAAAATAATAATTCCCGTGCAGTCTCAATGGCGGGGTGCGGGCCGGGGAATAGGCCTCTTGGCCGGGGTGAATAGTGTTGGAACACGGCCCGCGGAAATAGTAGCGGCTGGAGGTACCGGGGGCGATGCCCGCCCCGGCCCGGCGGCCAAATTAAAAAAATAAATAATCCCGTTCAGTCTCAATGGCAGGGTGCGGGCCGGCCCGGCGGCGATTGCGGCGGGCAGCAGGCCTCTTGGACAGGTTGAGAGATAAAAAAAAAATAATTCCCATGCAGTCTCAATGGCGGGGTGCGGGCCGGGGAATAGGCCTCTTGGCCGGGGTGAATATGTTGGAACGCGGCGCGCGTAAATAGAAGCGGCTGGAGGTACCGGGGGCGAAGCCCGCCCCGGCCCGGAGGCCGAGTTAAAAAAAATAATAATCCCCGTTCAGTCTCAATGGCGGGGTGCGGGCCGGCCCGGCGGCGAGTGCGGCGGGCAGCAGGCCTCTTGGACAGGTTGAGAGATAAAAAAATAATAATTCCCGTGCAGTCTCAATGGCGGGGTGCGGGCCGGGGAATAGGCCTCTTGGCCGGGGTGAATATGTTGGAACGCGGCGCGCGTAAATAGAAGCGGCTGGAGGTACCGGGGGCGAAGCCCGCCCCGGCCCGGAGGCCGAGTTAAAAAAAATAATAATCCCCGTTCAGTCTCAATGGCGGGGTGCGGGCCGGCCCGGCGGCGAGTGCGGTGGGCAGCAGGCCTCTTGGACAGGTTGAGAGATAAAAAAATAATAATTCCCGTGCAGTCTCAATGGCGGGGTGCGGGCCGGGGAATAGGCCTCTTGGCCGGGGTGAATAGTGTTGGAACACGGCCCGCGGAAATAGTAGCGGCTGGAGGTACCGGGGGCGATGCCCGCCCCGGCCCGGAGGCCAAGTTAAAAAAATAAATAATCCCGTTCAGTCTCAATGGCAGGGTGCAGGCCGGCCCGGCGGCGATTGCGGCGGGCAGCAGGCCTCTTGGACAGGTTGAGAGATAAAAAAAAAATAATTCCCATGCAGTCTCAATGGCGGGGTGCGGGCCGGGGAATAGGCCTCTTGGCCGGGGTGAATATGTTGGAACGCGGCGCGCGTAAATAGAAGCGGCTGGAGGTACCGGGGGCGAAGCCCGCCCCGGCCCGGAGGCCGAGTTAAAAAAAATAATAATCCCCGTTCAGTCTCAATGGCGGGGTGCGGGCCGGCCCGGCGGCGAGTGCGGCGGGCAGCAGGCCTCTTGGACAGGTTGAGAGATAAAAAAATAATAATTCCCGTGCAGTCTCAATGGCGGGGTGCGGGCCGGGGAATAGGCCTCTTGGCCGGGGTGAATATGTTGGAACGCGGCGCGCGTAAATAGAAGCGGCTGGAGGTACCGGGGGCGAAGCCCGCCCCGGCCCGGAGGCCGAGTTAAAAAAAATAATAATCCCCGTTCAGTCTCAATGGCGGGGTGCGGGCCGGCCCGGCGGCGAGTGCGGCGGGCAGCAGGCCTCTTGGACAGGTTGAGAGATAAAAAAATAATAATTCCCGTGCAGTCTCAATGGCGGGGTGCGGGCCGGGGAATAGGCCTCTTGGCCGGGGTGAATAGTGTTGGAACACGGCCCGCGGAAATAGTAGCGGCTGGAGGTACCGGGGGCGATGCCCGCCCCGGCCCGGCGGCCAAGTTAAAAAAATAAATAATCCCCGTTCAGTCTCAATGGCAGGGTGCGGGCCGGCCCGGCGGCGATTGCGGCGGGCAGCAGGCCTCTTGGACAGGTTGAGAGATAAAAAAATAATAATTCCCGTTCAGTCTCAATGGCAGGGTGCGGGCCGGCCCGCGGCAATTGCGGCGGGCAGCAGGCCTCTTGGACAGGTTGAGAGATAAAAAAAAAATAATCCCCGTTCAGTCTCAATGGCGGGGTGCGGGCCGGCCCGGCAGCGAGTGCGGCGGGCAGCAGGCCTCTTGGACAGGTTGAGAGATAAAAAAATAATAATTCCCGTGCAGTCTCAATGGCGGGGTGCGGGCCGGGGAATAGGCCTCTTGGCCGGGGTGAATAGTGTTGGAACACGGCCCGCGGAAATAGTAGCGGCTGGAGGTACCGGGGGCGATGCCCGCCCCGGCCCGGCGGCCAAGTTAAAAAAATAAATAATCCCGTTCAGTCTCAATGGCAGGGTGCGGGCCGGCCCGGCGGCGATTGCGGCGGGCAGCAGGCCTCTTGGACAGGTTGAGAGATAAAAAAATAATAATTCCCATGCAGTCTCAATGGCGGGGTGCGGGCCGGGGAATAGGCCTCTTGGCCGGGGTGAATATGTTGGAACGCGGCGCGCGTAAATAGAAGCGGCTGGAGGTACCGGGGGCGAAGCCCGCCCCGGCCCGGAGGCCGAGTTAAAAAAAATAATAATCCCCGTTCAGTCTCAATGGCGGGGTGCGGGCCGGCCCGGCGGCGAGTGCGGCGGGCAGCAGGCCTCTTGGACAGGTTGAGAGATAAAAAAATAATAATTCCCGTGCAGTCTCAATGGCGGGGTGCGGGCCGGGGAATAGGCCTCTTGGCCGGGGTGAATATGTTGGAACGCGGCGCGCGTAAATAGAAGCGGCTGGAGGTACCGGGGGCGAAGCCCGCCCCGGCCCGGAGGCCGAGTTAAAAAAAATAATAATCCCCGTTCAGTCTCAATGGCGGGGTGCGGGCCGGCCCGGCGGCGAGTGCGGCGGGCAGCAGGCCTCTTGGACAGGTTGAGAGATAAAAAAATAATAATTCCCGTGCAGTCTCAATGGCGGGGTCGGGCCGGGGAATAGGCCTCTTGGCCGGGGTGAATAGTGTTGGAACACGGCCCGCGGAAATAGTAGCGGCTGGAGGTACCGGGGGCGATGCCCGCCCCGGCCCGGCGGCCAAGTTAAAAAAATAAATAATCCCCGTTCAGTCTCAATGGCAGGGTGCGGGCCGGCCCAGCGGCGATTGCGGCGGGCAGCAGGCCTCTTGGACAGGTTGAGAGATAAAAAAATAATAATTCCCGTTCAGTCTCAATGGCAGGGTGCGGGCCGGCCCGGCGGCAATTGCGGCGGGCAGCAGGCCTCTTGGACAGGTTGAGAGATAAAAAAATAATAATTCCCATGCAGTCTCAATGGCGGGGTGCGGGCCGGGGAATAGGCCTCTTGGCCGGGGTGAATATGTTGGAACGCGGCGCGCGTAAATAGAAGCGGCTGGAGGTACCGGGGGCGAAGCCCGCCCCGGCCCGGAGGCCGAGTTAAAAAAAATAATAATCCCCGTTCAGTCTCAATGGCGGGGTGCGGGCCGGCCCGGCGGCGAGTGCGGCGGGCAGCAGGCCTCTTGGACAGGTTGAGAGATAAAAAAATAATAATTCCCGTGCAGTCTCAATGGCGGGGTGCGGGCCGGGGAATAGGCCTCTTGGCCGGAGTGAATATGTTGGAACGCGGCGCGCGTAAATAGAAGCGGCTGGAGGTACCGGGGGCGAAGCCCGCCCCGGCCCGGAGGCCGAGTTAAAAAAAATAATAATCCCCGTTCAGTCTTAATGGCGGGGTGCGGGCCGGCCCGGCGGCGATTGCGGCGGGCAGCAGGCCTCTTGGACAGGTTGAGAGATAAAAAAATAATAATTCCCGTGCAGTCTCAATGGCGGGGTGCGGGCCGGGGAATAGGCCTCTTGGCCGGGGTGAATAGTGTTGGAACACGGCCCGCGGAAATAGTAGCGGCTGGAGGTACCGGGGGCGATGCCCGCCCCGGCCCGGCGGCCAAGTTAAAAAAATAAATAATCCCGTTCAGTCTCAATGGCAGGGTGCGGGCCGGCCCGGCGGCGATTGCGGCGGGCAGCAGGCCTCTTGGACAGGTTGAGAGATAAAAAAATAATAATTCCCATGCAGTCTCAATGGCGGGGTGCGGGCCGGGGAATAGGCCTCTTGGCCGGGGTGAATATGTTGGAACGCGGCGCGCGTAAATAGAAGCGGCTGGAGGTACCGGGGGCGAAGCCCGCCCCGGCCCGGAGGCCGAGTTAAAAAAAATAATAATCCCCGTTCAGTCTCAATGGCGGGGTGCGGGCCGGCCCGGCGGCGAGTGCGGCGGGCAGCAGGCCTCTTGGACAGGTTGAGAGATAAAAAAATAATAATTCCCGTGCAGTCTCAATGGCGGGGTGCGGGCCGGGGAATAGGCCTCTTGGCCGGGGTGAATATGTTGGAACGCGGCGCGCGTAAATAGAAGCGGCTGGAGGTACCGGGGGCGAAGCCCGCCCCGGCCCGGAGGCCGAGTTTAAAAAAATAATAATCCCCGTTCAGTCTCAATGGCGGGGTGCGGGCCGGCCCGGCGGCGAGTGCGGCGGGCAGCAGGCCTCTTGGACAGGTTGAGAGATAAAAAAATAATAATTCCCGTGCAGTCTCAATGGCGGGGTCGGGCCGGGGAATAGGCCTCTTGGCCGGGGTGAATAGTGTTGGAACACGGCCCGCGGAAATAGTAGCGGCTGGAGGTACCGGGGGCGATGCCCGCCCCGGCCCGGCGGCCAAGTTAAAAAAATAAATAATCCCCGTTCAGTCTCAATGGCAGGGTGCGGGCCGGCCCAGCGGCAATTGCGGCGGGCAGCAGGCCTCTTGGACAGGTTGAGAGATAAAAAAATAATAATTCCCATGCAGTCTCAATGGCGGGGTGCGGGCCGGGGAATAGGCCTCTTGGCCGGGGTGAATATGTTGGAACGCGGCGCGCGTAAATAGAAGCGGCTGGAGGTACCGGGGGCGAAGCCCGCCCCGGCCCGGAGGCCGAGTTAAAAAAAATAATAATCCCCGTTCAGTCTCAATGGCGGGGTGCGGGCCGGCCCGGCGGCGAGTGCGGCGGGCAGCAGGCCTCTTGGACAGGTTGAGAGATAAAAAAATAATAATTCCCGTGCAGTCTCAATGGCGGGGTGCGGGCCGGGGAATAGGCCTCTTGGCCGGAGTGAATATGTTGGAACGCGGCGCGCGTAAATAGAAGCGGCTGGAGGTACCGGGGGCGAAGCCCGCCCCGGCCCGGAGGCCGAGTTAAAAAAAATAATAATCCCCGTTCAGTCTCAATGGCGGGGTGCGGGCCGGCCCGGCGGCGATTGCGGCGGGCAGCAGGCCTCTTGGACAGGTTGAGAGATAAAAAAATAATAATTCCCGTGCAGTCTCAATGGCGGGGTGCGGGCCGGGGAATAGGCCTCTTGGCCGGGGTGAATAGTGTTGGAACACGGCCCGCGGAAATAGTAGCGGCTGGAGGTACCGGGGGCGATGCCCGCCCCGGCCCGGCGGCCAAGTTAAAAAAATAAATAATCCCGTTCAGTCTCAATGGCAGGGTGCGGGCCGGCCCGGCGGCGATTGCGGCGGGCAGCAGGCCTCTTGGACAGGTTGAGAGATAAAAAAAAAATAATTCCCATGCAGTCTCAATGGCGGGGTGCGGGCCGGGGAATAGGCCTCTTGGCCGGGGTGAATATGTTGGAACGCGGCGCGCGTAAATAGAAGCGGCTGGAGGTACCGGGGGCGAAGCCCGCCCCGGCCCGGAGGCCGAGTTAAAAAAAATAATAATCCCCGTTCAGTCTCAATGGCGGGGTGCGGGCCGGCCCGGCGGCGAGTGCGGCGGGCAGCAGGCCTCTTGGACAGGTTGAGAGATAAAAAAATAATAATTCCCGTGCAGTCTCAATGGCGGGGTGCGGGCCGGGGAATAGGCCTCTTGGCCGGGGTGAATATGTTGGAACGCGGCGCGCGTAAATAGAAGCGGCTGGAGGTACCGGGGGCGAAGCCCGCCCCGGCCCGGAGGCCGAGTTAAAAAAAATAATAATCCCCGTTCAGTCTCAATGGCGGGGTGCGGGCCGGCCCGGCGGCGAGTGCGGTGGGCAGCAGGCCTCTTGGACAGGTTGAGAGATAAAAAAATAATAATTCCCGTGCAGTCTCAATGGCGGGGTGCGGGCCGGGGAATAGGCCTCTTGGCCGGGGTGAATAGTGTTGGAACACGGCCCGCGGAAATAGTAGCGGCTGGAGGTACCGGGGGCGATGCCCGCCCCGGCCCGGCGGCCAAGTTAAAAAAATAAATAATCCCGTTCAGTCTCAATGGCAGGGTGCGGGCCGGCCCGGCGGCGATTGCGGCGGGCAGCAGGCCTCTTGGACAGGTTGAGAGATAAAAAAAAAATAATTCCCATGCAGTCTCAATGGCGGGGTGCGGGCCGGGGAATAGGCCTCTTGGCCGGGGTGAATATGTTGGAACGCGGCGCGCGTAAATAGAAGCGGCTGGAGGTACCGGGGGCGAAGCCCGCCCCGGCCCGGAGGCCGAGTTAAAAAAAATAATAATCCCCGTTCAGTCTCAATGGCGGGGTGCGGGCCGGCCCGGCGGCGAGTGCGGCGGGCAGCAGGCCTCTTGGACAGGTTGAGAGATAAAAAAATAATAATTCCCGTGCAGTCTCAATGGCGGGGTGCGGGCCGGGGAATAGGCCTCTTGGCCGGGGTGAATATGTTGGAACGCGGCGCGCGTAAATAGAAGCGGCTGGAGGTACCGGGGGCGAAGCCCGCCCCGGCCCGGAGGCCGAGTTAAAAAAAATAATAATCCCCGTTCAGTCTCAATGGCGGGGTGCGGGCCGGCCCGGCGGCGAGTGCGGCGGGCAGCAGGCCTCTTGGACAGGTTGAGAGATAAAAAAATAATAATTCCCGTGCAGTCTCAATGGCGGGGTGCGGGTCGGGGAATAGGCCTCTTGGCCGGGGTGAATAGTGTTGGAACACGGCCCGCGGAAATAGTAGCGGCTGGAGGTACCGGGGGCGATGCCCGCCCCGGCCCGGCGGCCAAGTTAAAAAAATAAATAATCCCCGTTCAGTCTCAATGGCAGGGTGCGGGCCGGCCCGGCGGCGATTGCGGCGGGCAGCAGGCCTCTTGGACAGGTTGAGAGATAAAAAAATAATAATTCCCGTTCAGTCTCAATGGCAGGGTGCGGGCCGGCCCGCGGCAATTGCGGCGGGCAGCAGGCCTCTTGGACAGGTTGAGAGATAAAAAAAAAATAATCCCCGTTCAGTCTCAATGGCGGGGTGCGGGCCGGCCCGGCGGCGAGTGCGGCGGGCAGCAGGCCTCTTGGACAGGTTGAGAGATAAAAAAATAATAATTCCCGTGCAGTCTCAATGGCGGGGTGCGGGCCGGGGAATAGGCCTCTTGGCCGGGGTGAATAGTGTTGGAACACGGCCCGCGGAAATAGTAGCGGCTGGAGGTACCGGGGGCGATGCCCGCCCCGGCCCGGCGGCCAAGTTAAAAAAATAAATAATCCCGTTCAGTCTCAATGGCAGGGTGCGGGCCGGCCCGGCGGCGATTGCGGCGGGCAGCAGGCCTCTTGGACAGGTTGAGAGATAAAAAATAATAATTCCCATGCAGTCTCAATGGCGGGGTGCGGGCCGGGGAATAGGCCTCTTGGCCGGGGTGAATATGTTGGAACGCGACGCGCGTAAATAGAAGCGGCTGGAGGTACCGGGGGCGAAGCCCGCCCCGGCCCGGAGGCCGAGTTAAAAAAAATAATAATCCCCGTTCAGTCTCAATGGCGGGGTGCGGGCCGGCCCGGCGGCGAGTGCGGCGGGCAGCAGGCCTCTTGGACAGGTTGAGAGATAAAAAAATAATAATTCCCGTGCAGTCTCAATGGCGGGGTGCGGGCCGGGGAATAGGCCTCTTGGCCGGGGTGAATAGTGTTGGAACACGGCCCGCGGAAATAGTAGCGGCTGGAGGTACCGGGGGCGATGCCCGCCCCGGCCCGGCGGCCAAGTTAAAAAAATAAATAATCCCCGTTCAGTCTCAATGGCAGGGTGCGGGCCGGCCCGGCGGCGATTGCGGCGGGCAGCAGGCCTCTTGGACAGGTTGAGAGATAAAAAAATAATAATTCCCGTTCAGTCTCAATGGCAGGGTGCGGGCCGGCCCGGCGGCAATTGCGGCGGGCAGCAGGCCTCTTGGACAGGTTGAGAGATAAAAAAATAATAATTCCCATGCAGTCTCAATGGCGGGGTGCGGGCCGGGGAATAGGCCTCTTGGCCGGGGTGAATATGTTGGAACGCGGCGCGCGTAAATAGAAGCGGCTGGAGGTACCGGGGGCGAAGCCCGCCCCGGCCCGGAGGCCGAGTTAAAAAAAATAATAATCCCCGTTCAGTCTCAATGGCGGGGTGCGGGCCGGCCCGGCGGCGAGTGCGGCGGGCAGCAGGCCTCTTGGACAGGTTGAGAGATAAAAAAATAATAATTCCCGTGCAGTCTCAATAGCGGGGTGCGGGCCGGGGAATAGGCCTCTTGGCCGGGGTGAATATGTTGGAACGCGGCGCGCGTAAATAGAAGCGGCTGGAGGTACCGGGGGCGAAGCCCGCCCCGGCCCGGAGGCCGAGTTAAAAAAAATAATAATCCCCGTTCAGTCTCAATGGCGGGGTGCGGGCCGGCCCGGCGGCGATTGCGGCGGGCAGCAGGCCTCTTGGACAGGTTGAGAGATAAAAAAATAATAATTCCCGTGCAGTCTCAATGGCGGGGTGCGGGCCGGGGAATAGGCCTCTTGGCCGGGGTGAATAGTGTTGGAACACGGCCCGCGGAAATAGTAGCGGCTGGAGGTACCGGGGGCGATGCCCGCCCCGGCCCGGCGGCCAAGTTAAAAAAATAAATAATCCCGTTCAGTCTCAATGGCAGGGTGCGGGCCGGCCCGGCGGCGATTGCGGCGGGCAGCCGGCCTCTTGGACAGGTTGAGAGATAAAAAAATAATAATTCCCATGCAGTCTCAATGGCGGGGTGCGGGCCGGGGAATAGGCCTCTTGGCCGGGGTGAATATGTTGGAACGCGGCGCGCGTAAATAGAAGCGGCTGGAGGTACCGGGGGCGAAGCCCGCCCCGGCCCGGAGGCCGAGTTAAAAAAAATAATAATCCCCGTTCAGTCTCAATGGCGGGGTGCGGGCCGGCCCGGCGGCGAGTGCGCCGGGCAGCAGGCCTCTTGGACAGGTTGAGAGATAAAAAAATAATAATTCCCGTGCAGTCTCAATGGCGGGGTGCGGGCCGGGGAATAGGCCTCTTGGCCGGGGTGAATATGTTGGAACGTGGCGCGCGTAAATAGAAGCGGCTGGAGGTACCGGGGGCGAAGCCCGCCCCGGCCCGGAGGCCGAGTTAAAAAAAATAATAATCCCCGTTCAGTCTCAATGGCGGGGTGCGGGCCGGCCCGGCGGCGAGTGCGGCGGGCAGCAGGCCTCTTGGACAGGTTGAGAGATAAAAAAATAATAATTCCCGTGCAGTCTCAATGGCGGGGTGCGGGCCGGGGAATAGGCCTCTTGGCCGGGGTGAATAGTGTTGGAACACGGCCCGCGGAAATAGTAGCGGCTGGAGGTACCGGGGGCGATGCCCGCCCCGGCCCGGCGGCCAAGTTAAAAAAATAAATAATCCCCGTTCAGTCTCAATGGCAGGGTGCGGGCCGGCCCGGCGGCGATTGCGGCGGGCAGCAGGCCTCTTGGACAGGTTGAGAGATAAAAAAATAATAATTCCCGTTCAGTCTCAATGGCAGGGTGCGGGCCGGCCCGGCGGCAATTGCGGCGGGCAGCAGGCCTCTTGGACAGGTTGAGAGATAAAAAAATAATAATTCCCATGCAGTCTCAATGGCGGGGTGCGGGCCGGGGAATAGGCCTCTTGGCCGGGGTGAATATGTTGGAACGCGGCGCGCGTAAATAGAAGCGGCTGGAGGTACCGGGGGCGAAGCCCGCCCCGGCCCGGAGGCCGAGTTAAAAAAAATAATAATCCCCGTTCAGTCTCAATGGCGGGGTGCGGGCCGGCCCGGCGGCGAGTGCGGCGGGCAGCAGGCCTCTTGGACAGGTTGAGAGATAAAAAAATAATAATTCCCGTGCAGTCTCAATGGCGGGGTGCGGGCCGGGGAATAGGCCTCTTGGCCGGGGTGAATATGTTGGAACGCGGCGCGCGTAAATAGAAGCGGCTGGAGGTACCGGGGGCGAAGCCCGCCCCGGCCCGGAGGCCGAGTTAAAAAAATAAATAATCCCGTTCAGTCTCAATGGCAGGGTGCGGGCCGGCCCGGCGGCGATTGCGGCGGGCAGCAGGCCTCTTGGACAGGTTGAGAGATAAAAAAATAATAATTCCCATGCAGTCTCAATGGCGGGGTGCGGGCCGGGGAATAGGCCTCTTGGCCGGGGTGAATATGTTGGAACGCGGCGCGCGTAAATAGAAGCGGCTGGAGGTACCGGGGGCGAAGCCCGCCCCGGCCCGGAGGCCGAGTTAAAAAAAATAATAATCCCCGTTCAGTCTCAATGGCGGGGTGCGGGCCGGCCCGGCGGCGAGTGCGGCGGGCAGCAGGCCTCTTGGACAGGTTGAGAGATAAAAAAATAATAATTCCCGTGCAGTCTCAATGGCGGGGTGCGGGCCGGGGAATAGGCCTCTTGGCCGGGGTGAATATGTTGGAACGCGGCGCGCGTAAATAGAAGCGGCTGGAGGTACCGGGGGCGAAGCCCGCCCCGGCCCGGAGGCCGAGTTTAAAAAAATAATAATCCCCGTTCAGTCTCAATGGCGGGGTGCGGGCCGGCCCGGCGGCGAGTGCGGCGGGCAGCAGGCCTCTTGGACAGGTTGAGAGATAAAAAAATAATAATTCCCGTGCAGTCTCAATGGCGGGGTGCGGGCCGGGGAATAGGCCTCTTGGCCGGGGTGAATATGTTGGAACGCGGCGCGCGTAAATAGAAGCGGCTGGAGGTACCGGGGGCGAAGCCCGCCCCGGCCCGGAGGCCGAGTTAAAAAAAATAATAATCCCCGTTCAGTCTCAATGGCGGGGTGCGGGCCGGCCCGGCGGCGATTGCGGCGGGCAGCAGGCCTCTTGGACAGGTTGAGAGATAAAAAAATAATAATTCCCGTTCAGTCTCAATGGCAGGGTGCGGGCCGGCCCGCGGCAATTGCGGCGGGCAGCAGGCCTCTTGGACAGGTTGAGAGATAAAAAAAAAATAATCCCCGTTCAGTCTCAATGGCGGGGTGCGGGCCGGCCCGGCAGCGAGTGCGGCGGGCAGCAGGCCTCTTGGACAGGTTGAGAGATAAAAAAATAATAATTCCCGTGCAGTCTCAATGGCGGGGTGCGGGCCGGGGAATAGGCCTCTTGGCCGGGGTGAATAGTGTTGGAACACAGCCCGCGGAAATAGTAGCGGCTGGAGGTACCGGGGGCGATGCCCGCCCCGGCCCGGCGGCCAAGTTAAAAAAATAAATAATCCCCGTTCAGTCTCAATGGCAGGGTGCGGGCCGGCCCGGCGGCGATTGCGGCGGGCAGCAGGCCTCTTGGACAGGTTGAGAGATAAAAAAATAATAATTCCCGTTCAGTCTCAATGGCAGGGTGCGGGCCGGCCCGGCGGCAATTGCGGCGGGCAGCAGGCCTCTTGGACAGGTTGAGAGATAAAAAAATAATAATTCCCATGCAGTCTCAATGGCGGGGTGCGGGCCGGGGAATAGGCCTCTTGGCCGGGGTGTATATGTTGGAACGCGGCGCGCGTAAATAGAAGCGGCTGGAGGTACCGGGGGCGAAGCCCGCCCCGGCCCGGAGGCCGAGTTAAAAAAAATAATAATCCCCGTTCAGTCTCAATGGCGGGGTGCGGGCCGGCCCGGCGGCGAGTGCGGCAGGCAGCAGGCCTCTTGGACAGGTTGAGAGATAAAAAAATAATAATTCCCGTGCAGTCTCAATGGCGGGGTGCGGGCCGGGGAATAGGCCTCTTGGCCGGGGTGAATATGTTGGAACGCGGCGCGCGTAAATAGAAGCGGCTGGAGGTACCGGGGGCGAAGCCCGCCCCGGCCCGGCGGCCAAGTTAAAAAAATAAATAATCCCGTTCAGTCTCAATGGCAGGGTGCGGGCCGGCCCGGCGGCGATTGCGGCGGGCAGCAGGCCTCTTGGACAGGTTGAGAGATAAAAAATAATAATTCCCATGCAGTCTCAATGGCGGGGTGCGGGCCGGGGAATAGGCCTCTTGGCCGGGGTGAATATGTTGGAACGCGGCGCGCGTAAATAGAAGCAGCTGGAGGTACCGGGGGCGAAGCCCGCCCCGGCCCGGAGGCCGAGTTAAAAAAAATAATAATCCCCGTTCAGTCTCAATGGCGGGGTGCGGGCCGGCCCGGCGGCGAGTGCGGCGGGCAGCAGGCCTCTTGGACAGGTTGAGAGATAAAAAAATAATAATTCCCGTGCAGTCTCAATGGCGGGGTGCGGGCCGGGGAATAGGCCTCTTGGCCGGGGTGAATAGTGTTGGAACACGGCCCGCGGAAATAGTAGCGGCTGGAGGTACCGGGGGCGATGCCCGCCCCGGCCCGGCGGCCAAGTTAAAAAAATAAATAATCCCCGTTCAGTCTCAATGGCAGGGTGCGGGCCGGCCCGGCGGCGATTGCGGCGGGCAGCAGGCCTCTTGGACAGGTTGAGAGATAAAAAAATAATAATTCCCGTTCAGTCTCAATGGCAGGGTGCGGGCCGGCCCGGCGGCAATTGCGGCGGGCAGCAGGCCTCTTGGACAGGTTGAGAGATAAAAAAATAATAATTCCCATGCAGTCTCAATGGCGGGGTGCGGGCCGGGGAATAGGCCTCTTGGCCGGGGTGAATATGTTGGAACGCGGCGCGCGTAAATAGAAGCGGCTGGAGGTACCGGGGGCGAAGCCCGCCCCGGCCCGGAGGCCGAGTTAAAAAAAATAATAATCCCCGTTCAGTCTCAATGGCGGGGTGCGGGCCGGCCCGGCGGCGAGTGCGGCGGGCAGCAGGCCTCTTGGACAGGTTGAGAGATAAAAAAATAATAATTCCCGTGCAGTCTCAATGGCGGGGTGCGGGCCGGGGAATAGGCCTCTTGGCCGGGGTGAATATGTTGGAACGCGGCGCGCGTAAATAGAAGCGGCTGGAGGTACCGGGGGCGAAGCCCGCCCCGGCCCGGAGGCCGAGTTAAAAAAAATAATAATCCCCGTTCAGTCTCAATGGCGGGGTGCGGGCCGGCCCGGCGGCGATTGCTGCGGGCAGCAGGCCTCTTGGACAGGTTGAGAGATAAAAAAATAATAATTCCCGTGCAGTCTCAATGGCGGGGTGCGGGCCGGGGAATAGGCCTCTTGGCCGGGGTGAATAGTGTTGGAACACGGCCCGCGGAAATAGTAGCGGCTGGAGGTACCGGGGGCGATGCCCGCCCCGGCCCGGCGGCCAAGTTAAAAAAATAAATAATCCCCGTTCAGTCTCAATGGCAGGGTGCGGGCCGGCCCGGCGGCGATTGCGGCGGGCAGCAGGCCTCTTGGACAGGTTGAGAGATAAAAAAATAATAATTCCCATGCAGTCTCAATGGCGGGGTGCGGGCCGGGGAATAGGCCTCTTGGCCGGGGTGAATAGTGTTGGAACACGGCCCGCGGAAATAGTAACGGCTGGAGGTACCGGGGGCGATGCCCGCCCCGGGCCGGCGGCCAAGTTAAAAAAATAAATAATCCCCGTTCAGTCTCAATGGCAGGGTGCGGGCCGGCCCGGCGGCGATTGCGGCGGGCAGCAGGCCTCTTGGACAGGTTGAGAGATATAAAAATAATAATTCCCGTGCAGTCTCAACGGCGGGGTGCGGGCCGGCCCGGCGGACGAGTGTGGCCGGGGAATAGGCCTCTTGGCCGGGGTGAATATGTTGGAACGCGGCGCGCGTAAATAGAAGCGGCTGGAGGTACCGGGGGCGAAGCCCGCCCCGGCCCGGAGGCCGAGTTAAAAAAAATAATAATCCCCGTTCAGTCTCAATGGCGGGGTGCGGGCCGGCCCGGCGGCGAGTGCGGCGGGCAGCAGGCCTCTTGGACAGGTTGAGAGATAAAAAAATAATAATTCCCGTGCAGTCTCAATGGCGGGGTGCGGGCCGGGGAATAGGCCTCTTGGCCGGGGTGAATAGTGTTGGAACACGGCCCGCGGAAATAGTAGCGGCTGGAGGTACCGGGGGCGATGCCCGCCCCGCCCCGGCGGCCAAGTTAAAAAAATAAATAATCCCCGTTCAGTCTCAATGGCAGGGTGCGGGCCGGCCCGGCGGCGATTGCGGCGGGCAGCAGGCCTCATTGACAGGTTGAGAGATAAAAAAATAATAATTCCCATGCAGTCTCAATGGCGGGGTGCGGGCCGGGGAATAGGCCTCTTGGCCGGGGTGAATAGTGTTGGAACACGGCCCGCGGAAATAGTAGCGGCTGGAGGTACCGGGGGCGATGCCCGCCCCGGGCCGGCGGCCAAGTTAAAAAAATAAATAATCCCCGTTCAGTCTCAATGGCAGGGTGCGGGCCGGCCCGGCGGCGAGTGCGGCGGGCAGCAGGCCTCTTGGACAGGTTGAGAGATAAAAAAAATAATAATTCCCGTTCAGTCTCAATGGCAGGGTGCGGGCCGGCCCGGCGGCGAGTGCGGCGGGCAGCAGGCCTCTTGGACAGGTTGAGAGATAAAAAAATAATAATTCCCGTGCAGTCTCAATGGCGGGATGCGGGCCGGGGAATAGGCCTCTTGGCCGGGGTGAATATGTTGGAACGCGGCGCGCGTAAATAGAAGCGGCTGGAGGTACCGGGGGCGAAGCCCGCCCCGGCCCGGAGGCCGAGTTAAAAAAAATAAAAATCCCCGTTCAGTCTCAATGGCGGGGTGCGGGCCCGCCCGGCGGCGAGTGCGGCGGGCAGCAGGCCTCTTGGACAGGTTGAGAGATAAAAAAATAATAATTCCCGTGCAGTCTCAATGGCGGGGTGCGGGCCGGGGAATAGGCCTCTTGGCCGGGGTGAATAGTGTTGGAACGCGGCGCGCGTAAATAGAAGCGGCTGGAGGTACCGGGGGCGAAGCCCGCCCCGGCCCGGAGGCCGAGTTAAAAAAAATAATAATCCCCGTTCAGTCTCAATGGCGGGGTGCGGGCCGGCCCGGCGGCGAGTGCGGCGGGCAGCAGGCCTCTTGGACAGGTTGAGAGATAAAAAAATAATAATTCCCGTGCAGTCTCAATGGCGGGGTGCGGGCCGGGGAATAGGCCTCTTGGCCGGGGTGAATAGTGTTGGAACACGGCCCGCGGAAATAGTAGCGGCTGGAGGTACCGGGGGCGATGCCCGCCCCGGCCCGGCGGCCAAGTTAAAAAAATAAATAATCCCCGTTCAGTCTCAATGGCAGGGTGCGGGCCGGCCCGGCGGCGATTGCGGCGGGCAGCAGGCCTCTTGGACAGGTTGAGAGATAAAAAAATAATAATTCCCATGCAGTCTCAATGGCGGGGTGCGGGCCGGGGAATAGGCCTCTTGGCCGGGGTGAATAGTGTTGGAACACGGCCCGCGGAAATAGTAACGGCTGGAGGTACCGGGGGCGATGCCCGCCCCGGGCCGGCGGCCAAGTTAAAAAAATAAATAATCCCCGTTCAGTCTCAATGGCAGGGTGCGGGCCGGCCCGGCGGCGATTGCGGCGGGCAGCAGGCCTCTTGGACAGGTTGAGAGATATAAAAATAATAATTCCCGTGCAGTCTCAACGGCGGGGTGCGGGCCGGCCCGGCGGACGAGTGTGGCCGGGGAATAGGCCTCTTGGCCGGGGTGAATATGTTGGAACGCGGCGCGCGTAAATAGAAGCGGCTGGAGGTACCGGGGGCGAAGCCCGCCCCGGCCCGGAGGCCGAGTTAAAAAAAATAATAATCCCCGTTCAGTCTCAATGGCAGGGTGCGGGCCGGCCCGGCGGCGATTGCGGCGGGCAGCAGGCCTCTTGGACAGGTTGAGAGATAAAAAAATAATAATTCCCATGCAGTCTCAATGGCGGGGTGCGGGCCGGGGAATAGGCCTCTTGGCCGGGGTGAATAGTGTTGGAACACGGCCCGCGGAAATAGTAGCGGCTGGAGGTACCGGGGGCGATGCCCGCCCCGGCCCGGCGGCCAAGTTAAAAAAATAAATAATCCCGTTCAGTCTCAATGGCAGGGTGCGGGCCGGCCCGGCGGCGATTGCGGCGGGCAGCAGGCCTCTTGGACAGGTTGAGAGATAAAAAAATAATAATTCCCATGCAGTCTCAATGGCGGGGTGCGGGCCGGGGAATAGGCCTCTTGGCCGGGGTGAATATGTTGGAACGCGGCGTGCGTAAATAGAAGCGGCTGGAGGTACCGGGGGCGAAGCCCGCCCCGGCCCGGAGGCCGAGTTAAAAAAAATAATAATCCCCGTTCAGTCTCAATGGCGGGGTGCGGGCCGGCCCGGCGGCGAGTGCGGCGGGCAGCAGGCCTCTTGGACAGGTTGAGAGATAAAAAAATAATAATTCCCGTGCAGTCTCAATGGCGGGGTGCGGGCCGGGGAATAGGCCTCTTGGCTGTGGTGAATAGTGTTGGAACACGGCCCGCGGAAATAGTAGCGGCTGGAGGTACCGGGGGCGATGCCCGCCCCGGCCCGGCGGCCAAGTTAAAAAAATAAATAATCCCCGTTCAGTCTCAATGGCAGGGTGCGGGCCGGCCCGGCGGCGATTGCGGCGGGCAGCAGGCCTCTTGGACAGGTTGAGAGATAAAAAAATAATAATTCCCATGCAGTCTCAATGGCGGGGTGCGGGCCGGCCCGGCGGCGAGTGCGGCGGGCAGCAGGCCTCTTGGACAGGGTGAGAGATAAAAAAATAATAATTCCCGTTCAGTCTCAATGGCAGGGTGCGGGCCGGCCCGGCGGCGATTGCGGCGGGCAGCAGGCCTCTTGGACAGGTTGAGAGATAAAAAAATAATAATTCCCGTGCAGTCTCAATGGCGGGGTGCGGGCCGGGGAATAGGCCTCTTGGCCGGGGTGAATAGTGTTGGAACACGGCCCGCGGAAATAGTAGCGGCTGGAGGTACCGGGGGCGATGCCCGCCCCGGGCCGGCGGCCAAGTTAAAAAAATAAATAATCCCCGTTCAGTCTCAATGGCAGGGTGCGGGCCGGCCCGGCGGCGATTGCGGCGGGCAGCAGGCCTCTTGGACAGGTTGAGAGATAAAAAAATAATAATTCCCATGCAGTCTCAATGGCGGGGTGCGGGCCGGCCCGGCGGCGATTGCGGCGGGCAGCAGGCCTCTTGGACAGGTTGAGAGATAAAAAAATAATAATTCCCGTGCAGTCTCAATGGCGGGGTGCGGGCCGGCCCGGCGGACGAGTGTGGCCGGGGAAGAGGCCTCTTGGCCGGGGTGAATATGTTGGAACGCGGCGCGCGTAAATAGAAGCGGCTGGAGCTACCGGGGGCGAAGCCCGCCCCGGCCCGGAGGCCGAGTTAAAAAAAATAAAAATCCCCGTTCAGTCTCAATGGCGGGGTGCGGGCCCGCCCGGCGGCGAGTGCGGCGGGCAGCAGGCCTCTTGGACAGGTTGAGAGATAAAAAAATAATAATTCCCGTGCAGTCTCAATGGCGGGGTGCGGGCCGGGGAATAGGCCTCTTGGCCGGGGTGAATAGTGTTGGAACGCGGCGCGCGTAAATAGAAGCGGCTGGAGGTACCGGGGGCGAAGCCCGCCCCGGCCCGGAGGCCGAGTTAAAAAAAATAATAATCCCCGTTCAGTCTCAATGGCGGGGTGCGGGCCGGCCCGGCGGCGAGTGCGGCGGGCAGCAGGCCTCTTGGACAGGTTGAGAGATAAAAAAATAATAATTCCCGTGCAGTCTCAATGGCGGGGTGCGGGCCGGGGAATAGGCCTCTTGGCCGGGGTGAATAGTGTTGGAACACGGCCCGCGGAAATAGTAGCGGCTGGAGGTACCGGGGGCGATGCCCGCCCCGGCCCGGCGGCCAAGTTAAAAAAATAAATAATCCCCGTTCAGTCTCAATGGCAGGGTGCGGGCCGGCCCGGCGGCGATTGCGGCGGGCAGCAGGCCTCTTGGACAGGTTGAGAGATAAAAAAATAATAATTCCCATGCAGTCTCAATGGCGGGGTGCGGGCCGGGGAATAGGCCTCTTGGCCGGGGTGAATAGTGTTGGAACACGGCCCGCGGAAATAGTAGCGGCTGGAGGTACCGGGGGCGATGCCCACCCGGGCCGGCGGCCAAGTTAAAAAAATAAATAATCCCCGTTCAGTCTCAATGGCAGGGTGCGGGCCGGCCCGGCGGCGAGTGCGGCGGGCAGCAGGCCTCTTGGACAGGTTGAGAGATAAAAAAAATAATAATTCCCGTTCAGTCTCAATGGCAGGGTGCGGGCCGGCCCGGCGGCGAGTGCGGCGGGCAGCAGGCCTCTTGGACAGGTTGAGAGATAAAAAAATAATAATTCCCGTGCAGTCTCAATGGCGGGGTGCGGGCCGGGGAATAGGCCTCTTGGCCGGGGTGAATATGTTGGAACGCGGCGCGCGTAAATAGAAGCGGCTGGAGGTACCGGGGGCGAAGCCCGCCCCGGCCCGGAGGCCGAGTTTAAAAAAATAATAATCCCCGTTCAGTCTCAATGGCGGGGTGCGGGCCGGCCCGGCGGCGAGTGCGGCGGGCAGCAGGCCTCTTGGACAGGTTGAGAGATAAAAAAATAATAATTCCCGTGCAGTCTCAATGGCGGGGTGCGGGCCGGGGAATAGGCCTCTTGGCCGGGGTGAATATGTTGGAACGCGGCGCGCGTAAATAGAAGCGGCTGGAGGTACCGGGGGCGAAGCCCGCCCCGGCCCGGAGGCCGAGTTAAAAAAAATAATAATCCCCGTTCAGTCTCAATGGCGGGGTGCGGGCCGGCCCGGCGGCGAGTGCGGCGGGCAGCAGGCCTCTTGGACAGGTTGAGAGATAAAAAAATAATAATTCCCGTGCAGTCTCAATGGCGGGGTCGGGCCGGGGAATAGGCCTCTTGGCCGGGGTGAATAGTGTTGGAACACGGCCCGCGGAAATAGTAGCGGCTGGAGGTACCGGGGGCGATGCCCGCCCCGGCCCGGCGGCCAAGTTAAAAAAATAAATAATCCCCGTTCAGTCTCAATGGCAGGGTGCGGGCCGGCCCAGCGGCGATTGCGGCGGGCAGCAGGCCTCTTGGACAGGTTGAGAGATAAAAAAATAATAATTCCCGTTCAGTCTCAATGGCAGGGTGCGGGCCGGCCCGGCGGCAATTGCGGCGGGCAGCAGGCCTCTTGGACAGGTTGAGAGATAAAAAAATAATAATTCCCATGCAGTCTCAATGGCGGGGTGCGGGCCGGGGAATAGGCCTCTTGGCCGGGGTGAATATGTTGGAACGCGGCGCGCGTAAATAGAAGCGGCTGGAGGTACCGGGGGCGAAGCCCGCCCCGGCCCGGAGGCCGAGTTAAAAAAAATAATAATCCCCGTTCAGTCTCAATGGCGGGGTGCGGGCCGGCCCGGCGGCGAGTGCGGCGGGCAGCAGGCCTCTTGGACAGGTTGAGAGATAAAAAAATAATAATTCCCGTGCAGTCTCAATGGCGGGGTGCGGGCCGGGGAATAGGCCTCTTGGCCGGAGTGAATATGTTGGAACGCGGCGCGCGTAAATAGAAGCGGCTGGAGGTACCGGGGGCGAAGCCCGCCCCGGCCCGGAGGCCGAGTTAAAAAAAATAATAATCCCCGTTCAGTCTCAATGGCGGGGTGCGGGCCGGCCCGGCGGCGATTGCGGCGGGCAGCAGGCCTCTTGGACAGGTTGAGAGATAAAAAAATAATAATTCCCGTGCAGTCTCAATGGCGGGGTGCGGGCCGGGGAATAGGCCTCTTGGCCGGGGTGAATAGTGTTGGAACACGGCCCGCGGAAATAGTAGCGGCTGGAGGTACCGGGGGCGATGCCCGCCCCGGCCCGGCGGCCAAGTTAAAAAAATAAATAATCCCGTTCAGTCTCAATGGCAGGGTGCGGGCCGGCCCGGCGGCGATTGCGGCGGGCAGCAGGCCTCTTGGACAGGTTGAGAGATAAAAAAATAATAATTCCCATGCAGTCTCAATGGCGGGGTGCGGGCCGGGGAATAGGCCTCTTGGCCGGGGTGAATATGTTGGAACGCGGCGCGCGTAAATAGAAGCGGCTGGAGGTACCGGGGGCGAAGCCCGCCCCGGCCCGGAGGCCGAGTTAAAAAAAATAATAATCCCCGTTCAGTCTCAATGGCGGGGTGCGGGCCGGCCCGGCGGCGAGTGCGGCGGGCAGCAGGCCTCTTGGACAGGTTGAGAGATAAAAAAATAATAATTCCCGTGCAGTCTCAATGGCGGGGTGCGGGCCGGGGAATAGGCCTCTTGGCCGGGGTGAATATGTTGGAACGCGGCGCGCGTAAATAGAAGCGGCTGGAGGTACCGGGGGCGAAGCCCGCCCCGGCCCGGAGGCCGAGTTTAAAAAAATAATAATCCCCGTTCAGTCTCAATGGCGGGGTGCGGGCCGGCCCGGCGGCGAGTGCGGCGGGCAGCAGGCCTCTTGGACAGGTTGAGAGATAAAAAAATAATAATTCCCGTGCAGTCTCAATGGCGGGGTCGGGCCGGGGAATAGGCCTCTTGGCCGGGGTGAATAGTGTTGGAACACGGCCCGCGGAAATAGTAGCGGCTGGAGGTACCGGGGGCGATGCCCGCCCCGGCCCGGCGGCCAAGTTAAAAAAATAAATAATCCCCGTTCAGTCTCAATGGCAGGGTGCGGGCCGGCCCAGCGGCAATTGCGGCGGGCAGCAGGCCTCTTGGACAGGTTGAGAGATAAAAAAATAATAATTCCCATGCAGTCTCAATGGCGGGGTGCGGGCCGGGGAATAGGCCTCTTGGCCGGGGTGAATATGTTGGAACGCGGCGCGCGTAAATAGAAGCGGCTGGAGGTACCGGGGGCGAAGCCCGCCCCGGCCCGGAGGCCGAGTTAAAAAAAATAATAATCCCCGTTCAGTCTCAATGGCGGGGTGCGGGCCGGCCCGGCGGCGAGTGCGGCGGGCAGCAGGCCTCTTGGACAGGTTGAGAGATAAAAAAATAATAATTCCCGTGCAGTCTCAATGGCGGGGTGCGGGCCGGGGAATAGGCCTCTTGGCCGGAGTGAATATGTTGGAACGCGGCGCGCGTAAATAGAAGCGGCTGGAGGTACCGGGGGCGAAGCCCGCCCCGGCCCGGAGGCCGAGTTAAAAAAAATAATAATCCCCGTTCAGTCTCAATGGCGGGGTGCGGGCCGGCCCGGCGGCGATTGCGGCGGGCAGCAGGCCTCTTGGACAGGTTGAGAGATAAAAAAATAATAATTCCCGTGCAGTCTCAATGGCGGGGTGCGGGCCGGGGAATAGGCCTCTTGGCCGGGGTGAATAGTGTTGGAACACGGCCCGCGGAAATAGTAGCGGCTGGAGGTACCGGGGGCGATGCCCGCCCCGGCCCGGCGGCCAAGTTAAAAAAATAAATAATCCCGTTCAGTCTCAATGGCAGGGTGCGGGCCGGCCCGGCGGCGATTGCGGCGGGCAGCAGGCCTCTTGGACAGGTTGAGAGATAAAAAAAAAATAATTCCCATGCAGTCTCAATGGCGGGGTGCGGGCCGGGGAATAGGCCTCTTGGCCGGGGTGAATATGTTGGAACGCGGCGCGCGTAAATAGAAGCGGCTGGAGGTACCGGGGGCGAAGCCCGCCCCGGCCCGGAGGCCGAGTTAAAAAAAATAATAATCCCCGTTCAGTCTCAATGGCGGGGTGCGGGCCGGCCCGGCGGCGAGTGCGGCGGGCAGCAGGCCTCTTGGACAGGTTGAGAGATAAAAAAATAATAATTCCCGTGCAGTCTCAATGGCGGGGTGCGGGCCGGGGAATAGGCCTCTTGGCCGGGGTGAATATGTTGGAACGCGGCGCGCGTAAATAGAAGCGGCTGGAGGTACCGGGGGCGAAGCCCGCCCCGGCCCGGAGGCCGAGTTAAAAAAAATAATAATCCCCGTTCAGTCTCAATGGCGGGGTGCGGGCCGGCCCGGCGGCGAGTGCGGTGGGCAGCAGGCCTCTTGGACAGGTTGAGAGATAAAAAAATAATAATTCCCGTGCAGTCTCAATGGCGGGGTGCGGGCCGGGGAATAGGCCTCTTGGCCGGGGTGAATAGTGTTGGAACACGGCCCGCGGAAATAGTAGCGGCTGGAGGTACCGGGGGCGATGCCCGCCCCGGCCCGGCGGCCAAGTTAAAAAAATAAATAATCCCGTTCAGTCTCAATGGCAGGGTGCGGGCCGGCCCGGCGGCGATTGCGGCGGGCAGCAGGCCTCTTGGACAGGTTGAGAGATAAAAAAAAAATAATTCCCATGCAGTCTCAATGGCGGGGTGCGGGCCGGGGAATAGGCCTCTTGGCCGGGGTGAATATGTTGGAACGCGGCGCGCGTAAATAGAAGCGGCTGGAGGTACCGGGGGCGAAGCCCGCCCCGGCCCGGAGGCCGAGTTAAAAAAAATAATAATCCCCGTTCAGTCTCAATGGCGGGGTGCGGGCCGGCCCGGCGGCGAGTGCGGCGGGCAGCAGGCCTCTTGGACAGGTTGAGAGATAAAAAAATAATAATTCCCGTGCAGTCTCAATGGCGGGGTGCGGGCCGGGGAATAGGCCTCTTGGCCGGGGTGAATATGTTGGAACGCGGCGCGCGTAAATAGAAGCGGCTGGAGGTACCGGGGGCGAAGCCCGCCCCGGCCCGGAGGCCGAGTTAAAAAAAATAATAATCCCCGTTCAGTCTCAATGGCGGGGTGCGGGCCGGCCCGGCGGCGAGTGCGGCGGGCAGCAGGCCTCTTGGACAGGTTGAGAGATAAAAAAATAATAATTCCCGTGCAGTCTCAATGGCGGGGTGCGGGTCGGGGAATAGGCCTCTTGGCCGGGGTGAATAGTGTTGGAACACGGCCCGCGGAAATAGTAGCGGCTGGAGGTACCGGGGGCGATGCCCGCCCCGGCCCGGCGGCCAAGTTAAAAAAATAAATAATCCCCGTTCAGTCTCAATGGCAGGGTGCGGGCCGGCCCGGCGGCGATTGCGGCGGGCAGCAGGCCTCTTGGACAGGTTGAGAGATAAAAAAATAATAATTCCCGTTCAGTCTCAATGGCAGGGTGCGGGCCGGCCCGCGGCAATTGCGGCGGGCAGCAGGCCTCTTGGACAGGTTGAGAGATAAAAAAAAAATAATCCCCGTTCAGTCTCAATGGCGGGGTGCGGGCCGGCCCGGCAGCGAGTGCGGCGGGCAGCAGGCCTCTTGGACAGGTTGAGAGATAAAAAAATAATAATTCCCGTGCAGTCTCAATGGCGGGGTGCGGGCCGGGGAATAGGCCTCTTGGCCGGGGTGAATAGTGTTGGAACACGGCCCGCGGAAATAGTAGCGGCTGGAGGTACCGGGGGCGATGCCCGCCCCGGCCCGGCGGCCAAGTTAAAAAAATAAATAATCCCCGTTCAGTCTCAATGGCAGGGTGCGGGCCGGCCCGGCGGCGATTGCGGCGGGCAGCAGGCCTCTTGGACAGGTTGAGAGATAAAAAAATAATAATTCCCGTTCAGTCTCAATGGCAGGGTGCGGGCCGGCCCGGCGGCAATTGCGGCGGGCAGCAGGCCTCTTGGACAGGTTGAGAGATAAAAAAATAATAATTCCCATGCAGTCTCAATGGCGGGGTGCGGGCCGGGGAATAGGCCTCTTGGCCGGGGTGAATATGTTGGAACGCGGCGCGCGTAAATAGAAGCAGCTGGAGGTACCGGGGGCGAAGCCCGCCCCGGCCCGGAGGCCGAGTTAAAAAAAATAATAATCCCCGTTCAGTCTCAATGGCGGGGTGCGGGCCGGCCCGGCGGCGAGTGCGGCGGGCAGCAGGCCTCTTGGACAGGTTGAGAGATAAAAAAATAATAATTCCCGTGCAGTCTCAATGGCGGGGTGCGGGCCGGGGAATAGGCCTCTTGGCCGGGGTGAATATGTTGGAACGCGGCGCGCGTAAATAGAAGCTGCTGGAGGTACCGGGGGCGAAGCCCGCCCCGGCCCGGAGGCCGAGTTAAAAAAAATAATAATCCCCGTTCAGTCTCAATGGCGGGGTGCGGGCCGGCCCGGCGGCGAGTGCGGCAGGCAGCAGGCCTCTTGGACAGGTTGAGAGATAAAAAAATAATAATTCCCGTGCAGTCTCAATGGCGGGGTGCGTGCCGGGGAATAGGCCTCTTGGCCGGGGTGAATATGTTGGAACGCGGCGCGCGTAAATAGAAGCGGCTGGAGGTACCGGGGGCGAAGCCCGCCCCGGCCCGGAGGCCGAGTTAAAAAAAATAATAATCCCCGTTCAGTCTCAATGGCAGGGTGCGGGCCGGCCCGGCGGCGAGTGCGGCGGGCAGCAGGCCTCTTGGACAGGTTGAGAGATAAAAAAATAATAATTCCCATGCAGTCTCAATGGCGGGGTGCGGGCCGGGGAATAGGCCTCTTGGCCGGGGTGAATATGTTGGAACGCGGCGCGCGTAAATAGAAGCGGCTGGAGGTACCGGGGGCGAAGCCCGCCCCGGCCCGGAGGCCGAGTTAAAAAAAATAATAATCCCCGTTCAGTCTCAATGGCGGGGTGCGGGCCGGCCCGGCGGCGAGTGCGGCAGGCAGCAGGCCTCTTGGACAGGTTGAGAGATAAAAAAATAATAATTCCCGTGCAGTCTCAATGGCGGGGTGCGGGCCGGGGAATAGGCCTCTTGGCCGGGGTGAATATGTTGGAACGCGGCGCGCGTAAATAGAAGCGGCTGGAGGTACCGGGGGCGAAGCCCGCCCCGGCCCGGAGGCCGAGTTAAAAAAAATAATAATCCCCGTTCAGTCTCAATGGCGGGGTGCGGGCCGGCCCGGCGGCGAGTGCGGCGGGCAGCAGGCCTCTTGGACAGGTTGAGAGATAAAAAAATAATAATTCCCGTGCAGTCTCAATGGCGGGGTGCGGGCCGGGGAATAGGCCTCTTGGCCGGGGTGAATAGTGTTGGAACACGGCCCGCGGAAATAGTAGCGGCTGGAGGTACCGGGGGCGATGCCCGCCCCGGCCCGGCGGCCAAGTTAAAAAAATAAATAATCCCGTTCAGTCTCAATGGCAGGGTGCGGGCCGGCCCGGCGGCGATTGCGGCGGGCAGCAGGCCTCTTGGACAGGTTGAGAGATAAAAAATAATAATTCCCATGCAGTCTCAATGGCGGGGTGCGGGCCGGGGAATAGGCCTCTTGGCCGGGGTGAATATGTTGGAACGCGGCGCGCGTAAATAGAAGCGGCTGGAGGTACCGGGGGCGAAGCCCGCCCCGGCCCGGAGGCCGAGTTAAAAAAAATAATAATCCCCGTTCAGTCTCAATGGCGGGGTGCGGGCCGGCCCGGCGGCGAGTGCGGCGGGCAGCAGGCCTCTTGGACAGGTTGAGAGATAAAAAAATAATAATTCCCGTGCAGTCTCAATGGCGGGGTGCGGGCCGGGGAATAGGCCTCTTGGCCGGGGTGAATAGTGTTGGAACACGGCCCGCGGAAATAGTAGCGGCTGGAGGTACCGGGGGCGATGCCCGCCCCGGCCCGGCGGCCAAGTTAAAAAAATAAATAATCCCCGTTCAGTCTCAATGGCAGGGTGCGGGCCGGCCCGGCGGCGATTGCGGCGGGCAGCAGGCCTCTTGGACAGGTTGAGAGATAAAAAAATAATAATTCCCGTGCAGTCTCAATGGCGGGGTGCGGGCCGGGGAATAGGCCTCTTGGCCGGGGTGAATAGTGTTGGAACACGGCCCGCGGAAATAGTAGCGGCTGGAGGTACCGGGGGCGATGCCCGCCCCGGCCCGGCGGCCAAGTTAAAAAAATAAATAATCCCGTTCAGTCTCAATGGCAGGGTGCGGGCCGGCCCGGCGGCGATTGCGGCGGGCAGCAGGCCTCTTGGACAGGTTGAGAGATAAAAAAATAATAATTCCCATGCAGTCTCAATGGCGGGGTGCGGTCCGGGGAATAGGCCTCTTGGCCGGGGTGAATATGTTGGAACGCGGCGCGCGTAAATAGAAGCGGCTGGAGGTACCGGGGGCGAAGCCCGCCCCGGCCCGGAGGCCGAGTTAAAAAAAATAATAATCCCCGTTCAGTCTCAATGGCGGGGTGCGGGCCGGCCCGGCGGCGAGTGCGCCGGGCAGCAGGCCTCTTGGACAGGTTGAGAGATAAAAAAAATAATAATTCCCGTGCAGTCTCAATGGCGGGGTGCGGGCCGGGGAATAGGCCTCTTGGCCGGGGTGAATATGTTGGAACGTGGCGCGCGTAAATAGAAGCGGCTGGAGGTACCGGGGGCGAAGCCCGCCCCGGCCCGGAGGCCGAGTTAAAAAAAATAATAATCCCCGTTCAGTCTCAATGGCGGGGTGCGGGCCGGCCCGGCGGCGAGTGCGGCGGGCAGCAGGCCTCTTGGACAGGTTGAGAGATAAAAAAATAATAATTCCCGTGCAGTCTCAATGGCGGGGTGCGGGCCGGGGAATAGGCCTCTTGGCCGGGGTGAATAGTGTTGGAACACGGCCCGCGGAAATAGTAGCGGCTGGAGGTACCGGGGGCGATGCCCGCCCCGGCCCGGCGGCCAAGTTAAAAAAATAAATAATCCCCGTTCAGTCTCAATGGCAGGGTGCGGGCCGGCCCAGCGGCGATTGCGGCGGGCAGCAGGCCTCTTGGACAGGTTGAGAGATAAAAAAATAATAATTCCCGTTCAGTCTCAATGGCAGGGTGCGGGCCGGCCCGGCGGCAATTGCGGCGGGCAGCAGGCCTCTTGGACAGGTTGAGAGATAAAAAAATAATAATTCCCATGCAGTCTCAATGGCGGGGTGCGGGCCGGGGAATAGGCCTCTTGGCCGGGGTGAATATGTTGGAACGCGGCGCGCGTAAATAGAAGCGGCTGGAGGTACCGGGGGCGAAGCCCGCCCCGGCCCGGAGGCCGAGTTAAAAAAAATAATAATCCCCTTTCAGTCTCAATGGCGGGGTGCGGGCCGGCCCGGCGGCGAGTGCGGCAGGCAGCAGGCCTCTTGGACAGGTTGAGAGATAAAAAAATAATAATTCCCGTGCAGTCTCAATGGCGGGGTGCGGGCCGGGGAATAGGCCTCTTGGCCGGGGTGAATATGTTGGAACGCGGCGCGCGTAAATAGAAGCGGCTGGAGGTACCGGGGGCGAAGCCCGCCCCGGCCCGGAGGCCGGGTTAAAAAAAATAATAATCCCCGTTCAGTCTCAATGGCGGGGTGCGGGCCGGCCCGGCGGCGAGTGCGGCGGGCAGCAGGCCTCTTGGACAGGTTGAGAGATAAAAAAATAATAATTCCCATGCAGTCTCAATGGCGGGGTGCGGGCCGGGGAATAGGCCTCTTGGCCGGGGTGAATAGTGTTGGAACACGGCCCGCGGAAATAGTAGCGGCTGGAGGTACCGGGGGCGATGCCCGCCCCGGCCCGGCGGCCAAGTTAAAAAAATAAATAATCCCGTTCAGTCTCAATGGCAGGGTGCGGGCCGGCCCGGCGGCGATTGCGGCGGGCAGCAGGCCTCTTGGACAGGTTGAGAGATAAAAAAATAATAATTCCCATGCAGTCTCAATGGCGGGGTGCGGGCCGGGGAATAGGCCTCTTGGCCGGGGTGAATATGTTGGAACGCGGCGCGCGTAAATAGAAGCGGCTGGAGGTACCGGGGGCGAAGCCCGCCCCGGCCCGGAGGCCGAGTTAAAAAAAATAATAATCCCCGTTCAGTCTCAATGGCGGGGTGCGGGCGGGCCCGGCGGCGAGTGCGGCGGGCAGCAGGCCTCTTGGACAGGTTGAGAGATAAAAAAATAATAATTCCCGTGCAGTCTCAATGGCGGGGTGCGGGCCGGGGAATAGGCCTCTTGGCCGGGGTGAATATGTTGGAACGCGGCGCGCGTAAATAGAAGCGGCTGGAGGTACCGGGGGCGAAGCCCGCCCCGGCCCGGAGGCCGAGTTAAAAAAAATAATAATCCCCGTTCAGTCTCAATGGCGGGGTGCGGGCCGGCCCGGCGGCGAGTGCGGCGGGCAGCAGGCCTCTTGGACAGGTTGAGAGATAAAAAAATAATAATTCCCGTGCAGTCTCAATGGCGGGGTGCGGGCCGGGGAATACGCCTCTTGGCCGGGGTGAATAGTGTTGGAACACGGCCCGCGGAAATAGTAGCGGCTGGAGGTACCGGGGGCGATGCCCGCCCCGGCCCGGCGGCCAAGTTAAAAAAATAAATAATCCCGTTCAGTCTCAATGGCAGGGTGCGGGCCGGCCCGGCGGCGATTGCGGCGGGCAGCAGGCCTCTTGGACAGGTTGAGAGATAAAAAAATAATAATTCCCATGCAGTCTCAATGGCGGGGTGCGGGCCGGGGAATAGGCCTCTTGGCCGGGGTGAATAGTGTTGGAACACGGCCCGCGGAAATAGTAACGGCTGGAGGTACCGGGGCGATGCCCGCCCCGGGCGGCGGCCAAGTTAAAAAAATAAATAATCCCCGTTCAGTCTCAAAGGCAGGGTGCGGGCCGGCCCGGCGGCGATTGCGGCGGGCAGCAGGCCTCTTGGACAGGTTGAGAGATATAAAAATAATAATTCCCGTGCAGTCTCAACGGCGGGGTGCGGGCCGGCCCGGCGGACGAGTGTGGCCGGGGAATAGGCCTCTTGGCCGGGGTGAATATGTTGGAACGCGGCGCGCGTAAATAGAAGCGGCTGGAGGTACCGGGGGCGAAGCCCGCCCCGGCCCGGAGGCCGAGTTAAAAAAAATAATAATCCCCGTTCAGTCTCAATGGCGGGGTGCGGGCCGGCCCGGCAGCGAGTGCGGCGGGCAGCAGGCCTCTTGGACAGGTTGAGAGATAAAAAAATAATAATTCCCGTGCAGTCTCAATGGCGGGGTGCGGGCCGGGGAATAGGCCTCTTGGCCGGGGTGAATAGTGTTGGAACACGGCCCGCGGAAATAGTAGCGGCTGGAGGTACCGGGGGCGATGCCCGCCCCGGCCCGGCGGCCAAGTTAAAAAAATAAATAATCCCCGTTCAGTCTCAATGGCAGGGTGCGGGCCGGCCCGGCGGCAATTGCGGCGGGCAGCAGGCCTCTTGGACAGGTTGAGAGATAAAAAAATAATAATTCCCATGCAGTCTCAATGGCGGGGTGCGGGCCGGGGAATAGGCCTCTTGGCCGGGGTGAATATGTTGGAACGCGGCGCGCGTAAATAGAAGCGGCTGGAGGTACCGGGGGCGAAGCCCGCCCCGGCCCGGAGGCCGAGTTAAAAAAAATAATAATCCCCGTTCAGTCTCAATGGCGGGGAGCGGGCCGGCCCGGCGGCGAGTGCGGCAGGCAGCAGGCCTCTTGGACAGGTTGAGAGATAAAAAAATAATAATTCCCGTGCAGTCTCAATGGCGGGGTGCGGGCCGGGGAATAGGCCTCTTGGCCGGGGTGAATATGTTGGAACGCGGCGCGCGTAAATAGAAGCGGGTGGAGGTACCGGGGGCGAAGCCCGCCCCGGCCCGGAGGCCGAGTTAAAAAAAATAATAATCCCCGTTCAGTCTCAATGGCGGGGTGCGGGCCGGCCCGGCGGCGAGTGCGGCGGGCAGCAGGCCTCTTGGACAGGTTGAGAGATAAAAAAAATAATAATTCCCGTGCAGTCTCAATGGCGGGGTGCGGGCCGGGGAATAGGCCTCTTGGCCGGGGTGAATAGTGTTGGAACACGGCCCGCGGAAATAGTAGCGGCTGGAGGTACCGGGGGCGATGCCCGCCCCGGCCCGGCGGCCAAGTTAAAAAAATAAATAATCCCGTTCAGTCTCAATGGCAGGGTGCGGGCCGGCCCGGCGGCGATTGCGGCGGGCAGCAGGCCTCTTGGACAGGTTGAGAGATAAAAAATAATAATTCCCATGCAGTCTCAATGGCGGGGTGCGGGCCGGGGAATAGGCCTCTTGGCCGGGGTGAATATGTTGGAACGCGGCGCGCGTAAATAGAAGCGGCTGGAGGTACCGGGGGCGAAGCCCGCCCCGGCCCGGAGGCCGAGTTAAAAAAAATAATAATCCCCGTTCAGTCTCAATGGCGGGGTGCGGGCCGGCCCGGCGGCGAGTGCGGCGGGCAGCAGGCCTCTTGGACAGGTTGAGAGATAAAAAAATAATAATTCCCGTGCAGTCTCAATGGCGGGGTGCGGGCCGGGGAATAGGCCTCTTGGCCGGGGTGAATAGTGTTGGAACACGGCCCGCGGAAATAGTAGCGGCTGGAGGTACCGGGGGCGATGCCCGCCCCGGCCCGGCGGCCAAGTTAAAAAAATAAATAATCCCCGTTCAGTCTCAATGGCAGGGTGCGGGCCGGCCCGGCGGCGATTGCGGCGGGCAGCAGGCCTCTTGGACAGGTTGAGAGATAAAAAAATAATAATTCCCGTTCAGTCTCAATGGCAGGGTGCGGGCCGGCCCGGCGGCAATTGCGGCGGGCAGCAGGCCTCTTGGACAGGTTGAGAGATAAAAAAATAATAATTCCCATGCAGTCTCAATGGCGGGGTGCGGGCCGGGGAATAGGCCTCTTGGCCGGGGTGAATATGTTGGAACGCGGCGCGCGTAAATAGAAGCGGCTGGAGGTACCGGGGGCGAAGCCCGCCCCGGCCCGGAGGCCGAGTTAAAAAAAATAATAATCCCCGTTCAGTCTCAATGGCGGGGTGCGGGCCGGCCCGGCGGCGAGTGCGGCAGGCAGCAGGCCTCTTGGACAGGTTGAGAGATAAAAAAATAATAATTCCCGTGCAGTCTCAATGGCGGGGTGCGGGCCGGGGAATAGGCCTCTTGGCCGGGGTGAATATGTTGGAACGCGGCGCGCGTAAATAGAAGCGGCTGGAGGTACCGGGGGCGAAGCCCACCCCGGCCCGGAGGCCGAGTTAAAAAAAATAATAATCCCCGTTCAGTCTCAATGGCGGGGTGCGGGCCGGCCCGGCGGCGATTGCGGCGGGCAGCAGGCCTCTTGGACAGGTTGAGAGATAAAAAAATAATAATTCCCGTGCAGTCGCAATGGCGGGGTGCTGGCCGGGGAATAGGCCTCTTGGCCGGGGTGAATAGTGTTGGAACACGGCCCGCGGAAATAGTAGCGGCTGGAGGTACCGGGGGCGATGCCCGCCCCGGCCCGGCGGCCAAGTTAAAAAAATAAATAATCCCGTTCAGTCTCAATGGCAGGGTGCGGGCCGGCCCGGCGGCGATTGCGGCGGGCAGCAGGCCTCTTGGACAGGTTGAGAGATAAAAAATAATAATTCCCATGCAGTCTCAATGGCGGGGTGCGGGCCGGGGAATAGGCCTCTTGGCCGGGGTGAATATGTTGGAACGCGGCGCGCGTAAATAGAAGCAGCTGGAGGTACCGGGGGCGAAGCCCGCCCCGGCCCGGAGGCCGAGTTAAAAAAAATAATAATCCCCGTTCAGTCTCAATGGCGGGGTGCGGGCCGGCCCGGCGGCGAGTGCGGCGGGCAGCAGGCCTCTTGGACAGGTTGAGAGATAAAAAAATAATAATTCCCGTGCAGTCTCAATGGCGGGGTGCGGGCCGGGGAATAGGCCTCTTGGCCGGGGTGAATAGTGTTGGAACACGGCCCGCGGAAATAGTAGCGGCTGGAGGTACCGGGGGCGATGCCCGCCCCGGCCCGGCGGCCAAGTTAAAAAAATAAATAATCCCCGTTCAGTCTCAATGGCAGGGTGCGGGCCGGCCCGGCGGCGATTGCGGCGGGCAGCAGGCCTCTTGGACAGGTTGAGAGATAAAAAAATAATAATTCCCGTTCAGTCTCAATGGCAGGGTGCGGGCCGGCCCGGCGGCAATTGCGGCGGGCAGCAGGCCTCTTGGACAGGTTGAGAGATAAAAAAATAATAATTCCCATGCAGTCTCAATGGCGGGGTGCGGGCCGGGGAATAGGCCTCTTGGCCGGGGTGAATATGTTGGAACGCGGCGCGCGTAAATAGAAGCGGCTGGAGGTACCGGGGGCGAAGCCCGCCCCGGCCCGGAGGCCGAGTTAAAAAAAATAATAATCCCCGTTCAGTCTCAATGGCGGGGAGCGGGCCGGCCCGGCGGCGAGTGCGGCAGGCAGCAGGCCTCTTGGACAGGTTGAGAGATAAAAAAATAATAATTCCCGTGCAGTCTCAATGGCGGGGTGCGGGCCGGGGAATAGGCCTCTTGGCCGGGGTGAATATGTTGGAACGCGGCGCGCGTAAATAGAAGCGGGTGGAGGTACCGGGGGCGAAGCCCGCCCCGGCCCGGAGGCCGAGTTAAAAAAAATAATAATCCCCGTTCAGTCTCAATGGCGGGGTGCGGGCCGGCCCGGCGGCGAGTGCGGCGGGCAGCAGGCCTCTTGGACAGGTTGAGAGATAAAAAAAATAATAATTCCCGTGCAGTCTCAATGGCGGGGTGCGGGCCGGGGAATAGGCCTCTTGGCCGGGGTGAATAGTGTTGGAACACGGCCCGCGGAAATAGTAGCGGCTGGAGGTACCGGGGGCGATGCCCGCCCCGGCCCGGCGGCCAAGTTAAAAAAATAAATAATCCCGTTCAGTCTCAATGGCAGGGTGCGGGCCGGCCCGGCGGCGATTGCGGCGGGCAGCAGGCCTCTTGGACAGGTTGAGAGATAAAAAATAATAATTCCCATGCAGTCTCAATGGCGGGGTGCGGGCCGGGGAATAGGCCTCTTGGCCGGGGTGAATATGTTGGAACGCGGCGCGCGTAAATAGAAGCGGCTGGAGGTACCGGGGGCGAAGCCCGCCCCGGCCCGGAGGCCGAGTTAAAAAAAATAATAATCCCCGTTCAGTCTCAATGGCGGGGTGCGGGCCGGCCCGGCGGCGAGTGCGGCGGGCAGCAGGCCTCTTGGACAGGTTGAGAGATAAAAAAATAATAATTCCCGTGCAGTCTCAATGGCGGGGTGCGGGCCGGGGAATAGGCCTCTTGGCCGGGGTGAATAGTGTTGGAACACGGCCCGCGGAAATAGTAGCGGCTGGAGGTACCGGGGGCGATGCCCGCCCCGGCCCGGCGGCCAAGTTAAAAAAATAAATAATCCCCGTTCAGTCTCAATGGCAGGGTGCGGGCCGGCCCGGCGGCGATTGCGGCGGGCAGCAGGCCTCTTGGACAGGTTGAGAGATAAAAAAATAATAATTCCCGTTCAGTCTCAATGGCAGGGTGCGGGCCGGCCCGGCGGCAATTGCGGCGGGCAGCAGGCCTCTTGGACAGGTTGAGAGATAAAAAAATAATAATTCCCATGCAGTCTCAATGGCGGGGTGCGGGCCGGGGAATAGGCCTCTTGGCCGGGGTGAATATGTTGGAACGCGGCGCGCGTAAATAGAAGCGGCTGGAGGTACCGGGGGCGAAGCCCGCCCCGGCCCGGAGGCCGAGTTAAAAAAAATAATCCCCGTTCAGTCTCAATGGCGGGGTGCGGGCCGGCCCGGCAGCGAGTGCGGCGGGCAGCAGGCCTCTTGGACAGGTTGAGAGATAAAAAAATAATAATTCCCGTGCAGTCTCAATGGCGGGGTGCGGGCCGGGGAATAGGCCTCTTGGCCGGGGTGAATAGTGTTGGAACACGGCCCGCGGAAATAGTAGCGGCTGGAGGTACCGGGGGCGATGCCCGCCCCGGCCCGGCGGCCAAGTTAAAAAAATAAATAATCCCCGTTCAGTCTCAATGGCAGGGTGCGGGCCGGCCCGGCGGCGATTGCGGCGGGCAGCAGGCCTCTTGGACAGGTTGAGAGATAAAAAAATAATAATTCCCGTTCAGTCTCAATGGCAGGGTGCGGGCCGGCCCGGCGGCAATTGCGGCGGGCAGCAGGCCTCTTGGACAGGTTGAGAGATAAAAAAATAATAATTCCCATGCAGTCTCAATGGCGGGGTGCGGGCCGGGGAATAGGCCTCTTGGCCGGGGTGAATATGTTGGAACGCGGCGCGCGTAAATAGAAGCGGCTGGAGGTACCGGGGGCGAAGCCCGCCCCGGCCCGGAGGCCGAGTTAAAAAAAATAATAATCCCCTTACAGTCTCAATGGTGGGGTGCGGGCCGGCCCGGCGGCGAGTGCGGCAGGCAGCAGGCCTCTTGGACAGGTTGAGAGATAAAAAAATAATAATTCCCGTGCAGTCTCAATGGCGGGGTGCGGGCCGGGGAATAGGCCTCTTGGCCGGGGTGAATATGTTGGAACGCGGCGCGCGTAAATAGAAGCGGCTGGAGGTACCGGGGGCGAAGCCCGCCCCGGCCCGGAGGCCGAGTTAAAAAAAAATAATAATCCCCGTTCAGTCTCAATGGCGGGGTGCGGGCCGGCCCGGCGGCGAGTGCGGCGGGCAGCAGGCCTCTTGGACAGGTTGAGAGATAAAAAAATAATAATTCCCGTGCAGTCTCAATGGCGGGGTGCTGGCCGGGGAATAGGCCTCTTGGCCGGGGTGAATAGTGTTGGAACACGGCCCGCGGAAATAGTAGCGGCTGGAGGTACCGGGGGCGATGCCCGCCCCGGCCCGGCGGCCAAGTTAAAAAAATAAATAATCCCGTTCAGTCTCAATGGCAGGGTGCGGGCCGGCCCGGCGGCGATTGCGGCGGGCAGCAGGCCTCTTGGACAGGTTGAGAGATAAAAAATAATAATTCCCATGCAGTCTCAATGGCGGGGTGCGGGCCGGGGAATAGGCCTCTTGGCCGGGGTGAATATGTTGGAACGCGGCGCGCGTAAATAGAAGCAGCTGGAGGTACCGGGGGCGAAGCCCGCCCCGGCCCGGAGGCCGAGTTAAAAAAAATAATAATCCCCGTTCAGTCTCAATGGCGGGGTGCGGGCCGGCCCGGCGGCGAGTGCGGCGGGCAGCAGGCCTCTTGGACAGGTTGAGAGATAAAAAAATAATAATTCCCGTGCAGTCTCAATGGCGGGGTGCGGGCCGGGGAATAGGCCTCTTGGCCGGGGTGAATAGTGTTGGAACACGGCCCGCGGAAATAGTAGCGGCTGGAGGTACCGGGGGCGATGCCCGCCCCGGCCCGGCGGCCAAGTTAAAAAAATAAATAATCCCCGTTCAGTCTCAATGGCAGGGTGCGGGCCGGCCCGGCGGCGATTGCGGCGGGCAGCAGGCCTCTTGGACAGGTTGAGAGATAAAAAAATAATAATTCCCGTTCAGTCTCAATGGCAGGGTGCGGGCCGGCCCGGCGGCAATTGCGGCGGGCAGCAGGCCTCTTGGACAGGTTGAGAGATAAAAAAATAATAATTCCCATGCAGTCTCAATGGCGGGGTGCGGGCCGGGGAATAGGCCTCTTGGCCGGGGTGAATATGTTGGAACGCGGCGCGCGTAAATAGAAGCGGCTGGAGGTACCGGGGGCGAAGCCCGCCCCGGCCCGGAGGCCGAGTTAAAAAAAATAATAATCCCCGTTCAGTCTCAATGGCGGGGTACGGGCCGGCCCGGCGGCGAGTGCGGCGGGCAGCAGGCCTCTTGGACAGGTTGAGAGATAAAAAAATAATAATTCCCGTGCAGTCTCAATGGCGGGGTGCGGGCCGGGGAATAGGCCTCTTGGCCGGGGTGAATATGTTGGAATGCGGCGCGCGTAAATAGAAGCGGCTGGAGGTACCGGGGGCGAAGCCCGCCCCGGCCCGGAGGCCGAGTTAAAAAAAATAATAATCCCCGTTCAGTCTCAATGGCGGGGTGCGGGCCGGCCCGGCGGCGATTGCTGCGGGCAGCAGGCCTCTTGGACAGGTTGAGAGATAAAAAAATAATAATTCCCGTGCAGTCTCAATGGCGGGGTGCGGGCCGGGGAATAGGCCTCTTGGCCGGGGTGAATAGTGTTGGAACACGGCCCGCGGAAATAGTAGCGGCTGGAGGTACCGGGGGCGATGCCCGCCCCGGCCCGGCGGCCAAGTTAAAAAAATAAATAATCCCCGTTCAGTCTCAATGGCAGGGTGCGGGCCGGCCCGTCGGCGATTGCGGCGGGCAGCAGGCCTCTTGGACAGGTTGAGAGATAAAAAAATAATAATTCCCGTTCAGTCTCAATGGCAGGGTGCGGGCCGGCCCGGCGGCAATTGCGGCGGGCAGCAGGCCTCTTGGACAGGTTGAGAGATAAAAAAATAATAATTCCCATGCAGTCTCAATGGCGGGGTGCGGGCCGGGGAATAGGCCTCTTGGCCGGGGTGAATATGTTGGAACGCGGCGCGCGTAAATAGAAGCGGCTGGAGGTACCGGGGGCGAAGCCCGCCCCGGCCCGGAGGCCGAGTTAAAAAAAATAATAATCCCCGTTCAGTCTCAATGGCGGGGTGCGGGCCGGCCCGGCGGCGAGTGCGGCAGGCAGCAGGCCTCTTGGACAGGTTGAGAGATAAAAAAATAATAATTCCCGTGCAGTCTCAATGGCGGGGTGCGGGCCGGGGAATAGGCCTCTTGGCCGGGGTGAATATGTTGGAACGCGGCGCGCGTAAATAGAAGCGGCTGGAGGTACCGGGGGCGAAGCCCGCCCCGGCCCGGAGGCCGAGTTAAAAAAAATAATAATCCCCGTTCAGTCTCAATGGCGGGGTGCGGGCCGGCCCGGCGGCGAGTGCGGCGGGCAGCAGGCCTCTTGGACAGGTTGAGAGATAAAAAAATAATAATTCCCGTGCAGTCTCAATGGCGGGGTGCTGGCCGGGGAATAGGCCTCTTGGCCGGGGTGAATAGTGTTGGAACACGGCCCGCGGAAATAGTAGCGGCTGGAGGTACCGGGGGCGATGCCCGCCCCGGCCCGGCGGCCAAGTTAAAAAAATAAATAATCCCGTTCAGTCTCAATGGCAGGGTGCGGGCCGGCCCGGCGGCGATTGCGGCGGGCAGCAGGCCTCTTGGACAGGTTGAGAGATAAAAAAATAATAATTCCCGTTCAGTCTCAATGGCAGGGTGCGGGCCGGCCCGGCGGCAATTGCGGCGGGCAGCAGGCCTCTTGGACAGGTTGAGAGATAAAAAAATAATAATTCCCATGCAGTCTCAATGGCGGGGTGCGGGCCGGGGAATAGGCCTCTTGGCCGGGGTGAATATGTTGGAACGCGGCGCGCGTAAATAGAAGCGGCTGGAGGTACAGGGGGCGAAGCCCGCCCCGGCCCGGAGGCCGAGTTAAAAAAAATAATAATCCCCGTTCAGTCTCAATGGCGGGGTGCGGGCCGGCCCGGCGGCGAGTGCGGCGGGCAGCAGGCCTCTTGGACAGGTTGAGAGATAAAAAAATAATAATTCCCGTGCAGTCTCAATGGCGGGGTGCGGGCCGGGGAATAGGCCTCTTGGCCGGGGTGAATATGTTGGAACGCGGCGCGCGTAAATAGAAGCGGCTGGAGGTACCGGGGGCGAAGCCCGCCCCGGCCCGGAGGCCGAGTTAAAAAAAATAATAATCCCCGTTCAGTCTCAATGGCGGGGTGCGGGCCGGCCCGGCGGCGATTGCGGCGGGCAGCAGGCCTCTTGGACAGGTTGAGAGATAAAAAAATAATAATTCCCGTGCAGTCTCAATGGCGGGGTGCGGGCCGGGGAATAGGCCTCTTGGCCGGGGTGAATAGTGTTGGAACACGGCCCGCGGAAATAGTAGCGGCTGGAGGTACCGGGGGCGATGCCCGCCCCGGCCCGGCGGCCAAGTTAAAAAAATAAATAATCCCGTTCAGTCTCAATGGCAGGGTGCGGGCCGGCCCGGCGGCGATTGCGGCGGGCAGCAGGCCTCTTGGACAGGTTGAGAGATAAAAAAAAAATAATTCCCATGCAGTCTCAATGGCGGGGTGCGGGCCGGGGAATAGGCCTCTTGGCCGGGGTGAATATGTTGGAACGCGGCGCGCGTAAATAGAAGCGGCTGGAGGTACCGGGGGCGAAGCCCGCCCCGGCCCGGAGGCCGAGTTAAAAAAAATTATAATCCCCGTTCAGTCTCAATGGCGGGGTGCGGGCCGGCCCGGCGGCGAGTGCGGCGGGCAGCAGGCCTCTTGGACAGGTTGAGAGATAAAAAAATAATAATTCCCGTGCAGTCTCAATGGCGGGGTGCGGGCCGGGGAATAGGCCTCTTGGCCGGGGTGAATATGTTGGAACGCGGCGCGCGTAAATAGAAGCGGCTGGAGGTACCGGGGGCGAAGCCCACCCCGGCCCGGAGGCCGAGTTAAAAAAAATAATAATCCCCGTTCAGTCTCAATGGCGGGGTGCGGGCCGGCCCGGCGGCGATTGCGGCGGGCAGCAGGCCTCTTGGACAGGTTGAGAGATAAAAAAATAATAATTCCCGTGCAGTCTCAATGGCGGGGTGCGGGCCGGGGAATAGGCCTCTTGGCCGGGGTGAATAGTGTTGGAACACGGCCCGCGGAAATAGTAGCGGCTGGAGGTACCGGGGGCGATGCCCGCCCCGGCCCGGCGGCCAAGTTAAAAAAATAAATAATCCCGTTCAGTCTCAATGGCAGGGTGCGGGCCGGCCCGGCGGCGATTGCGGCGGGCAGCAGGCCTCTTGGACAGGTTGAGAGATAAAAAAAAAATAATTCCCATGCAGTCTCAATGGCGGGGTGCGGGCCGGGGAATAGGCCTCTTGGCCGGGGTGAATATGTTGGAACGCGGCGCGCGTAAATAGAAGCGGCTGGAGGTACCGGGGGCGAAGCCCGCCCCGGCCCGGAGGCCGAGTTAAAAAAAATAATAATCCCCGTTCAGTCTCAATGGCGGGGTGCGGGCCGGCCCGGCGGCGAGTGCGGCGGGCAGCAGGCCTCTTGGACAGGTTGAGAGATAAAAAAATAATAATTCCCGTGCAGTCTCAATGGCGGGGTGCGGGCCGGGGAATAGGCCTCTTGGCCGGGGTGAATATGTTGGAACGCGGCGCGCGTAAATAGAAGCGGCTGGAGGTACCGGGGGCGAAGCCCGCCCCGGCCCGGAGGCCGAGTTAAAAAAAATAATAATCCCCGTTCAGTCTCAATGGCGGGGTGCGGGCCGGCCCGGCGGCGAGTGCGGCGGGCAGCAGGCCTCTTGGACAGGTTGAGAGATAAAAAAATAATAATTCCCGTGCAGTCTCAATGGCGGGGTGCGGGCCGGGGAATAGGCCTCTTGGCCGGGGTGAATAGTGTTGGAACACGGCCCGCGGAAATAGTAGCGGCTGGAGGTACCGGGGGCGATGCCCGCCCCGGCCCGGCGGCCAAGTTAAAAAAATAAATAATCCCCGTTCAGTCTCAATGGCAGGGTGCGGGCCGGCCCGGCGGCGATTGCGGCGGGCAGCAGGCCTCTTGGACAGGTTGAGAGATAAAAAAATAATAATTCCCGTTCAGTCTCAATGGCAGGGTGCGGGCCGGCCCGGCGGCAATTGCGGCGGGCAGCAGGCCTCTTGGACAGGTTGAGAGATAAAAAAAAAATAATTCCCATGCAGTCTCAATGGCGGGGTGCGGGCCGGGGAATAGGCCTCTTGGCCGGGGTGAATATGTTGGAACGCGGCGCGCGTAAATAGAAGCGGCTGGAGGTACCGGGGGCGAAGCCCGCCCCGGCCCGGAGGCCGAGTTAAAAAAAATAATAATCCCCGTTCAGTCTCAATGGCGGGGTGCGGGCCGGCCCGGCGGCGAGTGCGGCGGGCAGCAGGCCTCTTGGACAGGTTGAGAGATAAAAAAATAATAATTCCCGTGCAGTCTCAATGGCGGGGTGCGGGCCGGGGAATAGGCCTCTTGGCCGGGGTGAATATGTTGGAACGCGGCGCGCGTAAATAGAAGCGGCTGGAGGTACCGGGGGCGAAGCCCGCCCCGGCCCGGAGGCCGAGTTAAAAAAAATAATAATCCCCGTTCAGTCTCAATGGCGGGGTGCGGGCCGGCCCGGCGGCGAGTGCGGTGGGCAGCAGGCCTCTTGGACAGGTTGAGAGATAAAAAAAATAATAATTCCCGTGCAGTCTCAATGGCGGGGTGCGGGCCGGGGAATAGGCCTCTTGGCCGGGGTGAATAGTGTTGGAACACGGCCCGTGGAAATAGTAGCGGCTGGAGGTACCGGGGGCGATGCCCGCCCCGGCCCGGCGGCCAAGTTAAAAAAATAAATAATCCCGTTCAGTCTCAATGGCAGGGTGCGGGCCGGCCCGGCAGCGATTGCGGCGGGCAGCAGGCCTCTTGGACAGGTTGAGAGATTAAAAAAAAATAATTCCCATGCAGTCTCAATGGCGGGGTGCGGGCCGGGGAATAGGCCTCTTGGCCGGGGTGAATATGTTGGAACGCGGCGCGCGTAAATAGAAGCGGCTGGAGGTACCGGGGGCGAAGCCCGCCCCGGCCCGGAGGCCGAGTTAAAAAAAATAATAATCCCCGTTCAGTCTCAATGGCGGGGTGCGGGCCGGCCCGGCGGCGAGTGCGGCGGGCAGCAGGCCTCTTGGACAGGTTGAGAGATAAAAAAATAATAATTCCCGTGCAGTCTCAATGGCGGGGTGCGGGCCGGGGAATAGGCCTCTTGGCCGGGGTGAATATGTTGGAACGCGGCGCGCGTAAATAGAAGCGGCTGGAGGTACCGGGGGCGAAGCCCGCCCCGGCCCGGAGGCCGAGTTAAAAAAAATAATAATCCCCGTTCAGTCTCAATGGCGGGGTGCGGGCCGGCCCGGCGGCGAGTGCGGCGGGCAGCAGGCCTCTTGGACAGGTTGAGAGATAAAAAAATAATAATTCCCGTGCAGTCTCAATGGCGGGGTGCGGGCCGGGGAATAGGCCTCTTGGCCGGGGTGAATAGTGTTGGAACACGGCCCGCGGAAATAGTAGCGGCTGGAGGTACCGGGGGCGATGCCCGCCCCGGCCCGGCGGCCAAGTTAAAAAAATAAATAATCCCCGTTCAGTCTCAATGGCAGGGTGCGGGCCGGCCCGGCGGCGATTGCGGCGGGCAGCAGGCCTCTTGGACAGGTTGAGAGATAAAAAAATAATAATTCCCGTTCAGTCTCAATGGCAGGGTGCGGGCCGGCCCGGCGGCAATTGCGGCGGGCAGCAGGCCTCTTGGACAGGTTGAGAGATAAAAAAATAATAATTCCCATGAAGTCTCAATGGCGGGGTGCGGGCCGGGGAATAGGCCTCTTGGCCGGGGTGAATATGTTGGAACGCGGCGCGCGTAAATAGAAGCGGCTGGAGGTACCGGGGGCGAAGCCCGCCCCGGCCCGGAGGCCGAGTTAAAAAAAATAATCCCCGTTCAGTCTCAATGGCGGGGTGCGGGCCGGCCCGGCAGCGAGTGCGGCGGGCAGCAGGCCTCTTGGACAGGTTGAGAGATAAAAAAATAATAATTCCCGTGCAGTCTCAATGGCGGGGTGCGGGCCGGGGAATAGGCCTCTTGGCCGGGGTGAATAGTGTTGGAACACGGCCCGCGGAAATAGTAGCGGCTGGAGGTACCGGGGGCGATGCCCGCCCCGGCACGGCGGCCAAGTTAAAAAAATAAATAATCCCCGTTCAGTCTCAATGGCAGGGTGCGGGCCGGCCCGGCGGCGATTGCGGCGGGCAGCAGGCCTCTTGGACAGGTTGAGAGATAAAAAAATAATAATTCCCATGCAGTCTCAATGGCGGGGTGCGGGCCGGGGAATAGGCCTCTTGGCCGGGGTGAATATGTTGGAACGCGGCGCGCGTAAATAGAAGCGGCTGGAGGTACCGGGGGCGAAGCCCGCCCCGGCCCGGAGGCCGAGTTAAAAAAAATAATAATCCCCGTTCAGTCTCAATGGCGGGGTGCGGGCCGGCCCGGCGGCGAGTGCGGCAGGCAGCAGGCCTCTTGGACAGGTTGAGAGATAAAAAAATAATAATTCCCGTGCAGTCTCAATGGCGGGGTGCGTGCCGGGGAATAGGCCTCTTGGCCGGGGTGAATATGTTGGAACGCGGCGCGCGTAAATAGAAGCGGCTGGAGGTACCGGGGGCGAAGCCCGCCCCGGCCCGGAGGCCGAGTTAAAAAAAATAATAATCCCCGTTCAGTCTCAATGGCGGGGTGCGGGCCGGCCCGGCGGCGAGTGCGGCGGGCAGCAGGCCTCTTGGACAGGTTGAGAGATAAAAAAATAATAATTCCCATGCAGTCTCAATGGCGGGGTGCGGGCCGGGGAATAGGCCTCTTGGCCGGGGTGAATATGTTGGAACGCGGCGCGCGTAAATAGAAGCGGCTGGAGGTACCGGGGGCGAAGCCCGCCCCGGCCCGGAGGCCGAGTTAAAAAAAATAATAATCCCCGTTCAGTCTCAATGGCGGGGTGCGGGCCGGCCCGGCGGCGAGTGCGGCAGGCAGCAGGCCTCTTGGACAGGTTGAGAGATAAAAAAATAATAATTCCCGTGCAGTCTCAATGGCGGGGTGCGGGCCGGGGAATAGGCCTCTTGGCCGGGGTGAATATGTTGGAACGCGGCGCGCGTAAATAGAAGCGGCTGGAGGTACCGGGGGCGATGCCCGCCCCGGCCCGGCGGCCAAGTTAAAAAAATAAATAATCCCGTTCAGTCTCAATGGCAGGGTGCGGGCCGGCCCGGCGGCGATTGCGGCGGGCAGCAGGCCTCTTGGACAGGTTGAGAGATAAAAAATAATAATTCCCATGCAGTCTCAATGGCGGGGTGCGGGCCGGGGAATAGGCCTCTTGGCCGGGGTGAATATGTTGGAACGCGGCGCGCGTAAATAGAAGCGGCTGGAGGTACCGGGGGCGAAGCCCGCCCCGGCCCGGAGGCCGAGTTAAAAAAAAATAATAATCCCCGTTCAGTCTCAATGGCGGGGTGCGGGCCGGCCCGGCGGCGAGTGCGGCGGGCAGCAGGCCTCTTGGACAGGTTGAGAGATAAAAAAATAATAATTCCCGTGCAGTCTCAATGGCGGGGTGCGGGCCGGGGAATAGGCCTCTTGGCCGGGGTGAATAGTGTTGGAACACGGCCCGCGGAAATAGTAGCGGCTGGAGGTACCGGGGGCGATGCCCGCCCCGGCCCGGCGGCCAAGTTAAAAAAATAAATAATCCCCGTTCAGTCTCAATGGCAGGGTGCGGGCCGGCCCGGCGGCGATTGCGGCGGGCAGCAGGCCTCTTGGACAGGTTGAGAGATAAAAAAATAATAATTCCCGTTCAGTCTCAATGGCAGGGTGCGGGCCGGCCCGGCGGCAATTGCGGCGGGCAGCAGGCCTCTTGGACAGGTTGAGAGATAAAAAAATAATAATTCCCATGCAGTCTCAATGGCGGGGTGCGGGCCGGGGAATAGGCCTCTTGGCCGGGGTGAATATGTTGGAACGCGGCGCGCGTAAATAGAAGCGGCTGGAGGTACCGGGGGCGAAGCCCGCCCCGGCCCGGAGGCCGAGTTAAAAAAAATAATCCCCGTTCAGTCTCAATGGCGGGGTGCGGGCCGGCCCGGCAGCGAGTGCGGCGGGCAGCAGGCCTCTTGGACAGGTTGAGAGATAAAAAAATAATAATTCCCGTGCAGTCTCAATGGCGGGGTGCGGGCCGGGGAATAGGCCTCTTGGCCGGGGTGAATAGTGTTGGAACACGGCCCGCGGAAATAGTAGCGGCTGGAGGTACCGGGGGCGATGCCCGCCCCGGCACGGCGGCCAAGTTAAAAAAATAAATAATCCCCGTTCAGTCTCAATGGCAGGGTGCGGGCCGGCCCGGCGGCGATTGCGGCGGGCAGCAGGCCTCTTGGACAGGTTGAGAGATTAAAAAAAAATAATTCCCATGCAGTCTCAATGGCGGGGTGCGGGCCGGGGAATAGGCCTCTTGGCCGGGGTGAATATGTTGGAACGCGGCGCGCGTAAATAGAAGCGGCTGGAGGTACCGGGGGCGAAGCCCGCCCCGGCCCGGAGGCCGAGTTAAAAAAAATAATAATCCCCGTTCAGTCTCAATGGCGGGGTGCGGGCCGGCCCGGCGGCGAGTGCGGCGGGCAGCAGGCCTCTTGGACAGGTTGAGAGATAAAAAAATAATAATTCCCGTGCAGTCTCAATGGCGGGG